>NW_008358834.1:325460-355466 GCF_000622305.1 Nannospalax galili | reverse complement strand
TGTGTTGACAAGATATAAAAGATCAAATAACAAAATAAAGAAGAAAACCGTGTTGGTCGCAAGTTAACCAATACTTGTGGTGCCCCCCCCCCCCCCCCCCCCCCCCCCACACACACACTCACCCTGTGCCCTTAAAATGATGGGGTAAACAGGAGAGGTGAGTGAGAACATTTACTTGAAGTATTTGAGCATGGCAGGTCTCAAGGACCAAAGTCACGTGTCTGGAAGGTTTGTGAGAGCAGGGAAAAGCCTCTTGGATGAGTACAGGACAAACATTTGAGAGGAGAGGGAAGACTGTGGGGAGTACTAGAATTGGGCAGAGGTGCTCAGAGCTAATGTTGCATGCACTGAAAAGACCGGTACAAGTTACAACACGTGTTTATAACATAAATGGCAACTCTTTCGCTGCCAAATGCACTCCTCTCTATCTCAGCTTCAAAAAACTGCACAGGGTTCCACAGTTGAGGAATGGCGAGAGTATGGTCTTCCTCAACAAGCTGCCCACCCATCACTGCCACCACCTGGAGCTAGCATACCAGTACAAAGAGAGCAAACACATGGTAGGTGGCTGAGAATGGGGAAGTCTTCCATAGCCAAAGTCCCCCTCTATGCAGTGACTAGATTTGTGATGTTATTAAAGAGTTGCTGTTCAGGGGACTGGAGAGATAGCTCAGCATTAAGAGCATTGACTTCTCTTGCAGAAGACCTAGGTTTGAATCCCAGCACCCACAGGGCAGCTAACAACCATTCATAACTCCAGTGCCTGGGGATCCGACGTCCTCTTCTGACCTCTGCAGGCACTGCATGACACAGGTACATTTACATGCAGGCAATACACTCAGACACATAAAAAATAAAAATAATAAAAATTTTAAAAAAGAATTGCTGTTTGATTTTTTCAGTTTTGACCATGTGTTTACATTTTTTAGAAAGAATCACCACACTCTGGAGCTATATTCTCAAGTGTTATTGGATTAAATGATATATTATCTGTCATTTCCTTCCAAAAATACAATGGTGAGGAGGGAAATTGAGGAGCACAGACCAGGGCTGGTTACACTTTTCCTGTAAAAGACAGGTAGTCAATATCTCAGTCCTGGCAGGCCAGAGGTTCTGTCTCAGCTCACCTCTGCCATTACAGCGTGAAGGCCTTATATAAAATCCATAGCAAGGAGCCTGCCTGTGTCCCAGTGAAATGGCATTTATGGACACAGAAATTCAAACTTTATATAATATCTAAAGTTACAAAACAATATTCTTTTGAAAATCATCTCAAGGGACTGGAGAGATGGCCCAGCAGTAAAGAGCACTGGCTGCTCTTGCAGAGGACCCAGGTTCATTTTACAGCTCCCACATGGCAGCTCACAACCACCTGTAACTCCAGTGCCAGGGGATTCAACGCTCTCTTCTAACCTCTACAAGCACTGCTTGCACAGGAACATTTACACACATGCAGGCTAAACACTCAAACACGTAACAATAAATGAATTTTTTTTTGGTCTTTTTGAGACAGGGTCTCCCTGTAGCCCCAGCTGTCCTGTAACTCACTATGTAGACCAGGCAGTCCTTGAACCACGCACAGAGATCCGCCTGCCCCTGCCTCCCGAGTGCTGGGATTAAAGGCATGGGCCACCACGCCTGACCAATAAATGAATTTTTAAAACTAAAATTTTCAACAGTTGTAAAGTGTGAAAGCCATTCTTCACTGTGAACCATATAAGAATGGGTAGTAGCCCAGCCCAGAAGCAGGACGATTACAATATAAGGTCAGTGTGGGCTACATAGAAGATTAAAAGCCAGCCTGGGAGATATGGTAGGACCTTGCCTCAAAAGAAACAGGGGGATGGCGAGATGGCTCAGCAGGCGAAGACACCTGCCACGGAGCCTGATGGCCTGAGTTCGATCCCCAGGGTCCACATGCTGGTAGGAGAGAACTGACTCCCTCAAGCTGTTCTCCAACTTCCACGAATGCAATGGCATGCATGCACCAACACACATGCACACATAAATGAGTGCTAATTCTAACATTTTTTTAAAAAGAAGTAAGCAGGGCTGGAGAGATGGCTCAGCGTTTAAGAGCACTGACTGCTCTTGCAGAGGGCCCAGATTTGATTCCCAGCACCCACATGATGGCTATGAACCATCCTTAACTCCAGTTCCAAGGGAGTCCGAAGCCCTCTTCTGACTTCCGTGGCATTGCCCGACACGGGTGCACTCACTTACATGCAGGCAATACACTCATACACATAAAATAAAAATAATTTAAAAATTATGCCTGGTGTGGTGGCACACGCCTTTAATCCCAGCACTTGGGAGGCAAAGGCAGGCGGATCTCCGTGCATTCAAAGCCAGCCTCGTCTACATAGTGAGTTCCAGGACAGCTGGGGCTACATTGGCCCATAGGTTATTGCTTCCAAATTTTGGAGGAATGAAAGACTCACCATAATTGGAGTCTATTGGAACTGGTAGACTGGAACGTCAAAGTTCATTATAGTTGTTAATCTACTTGAATGGTGTTTTATACGTTTTATAACAAAACACAAAAAGCTTGAAAGAAAAGGCACCTCCCTTTCCTCACTTGCCCTTCTCATTGGCTGGAAAACTGGCCAGCACCCCACACTGTGCCCTTTGTTAGCTGTCTTTCATGAACTAACAGCACTAACAAGACCACCCCAGGCCCACCTTCAAGCAGTGCCTTTACCTGTCCGTAGTTCCAGGGCCTGGAGGTAATGGAATTTTCATAGCCCTTGCAAACAAAGCCGTAATCACTCCTGATGTACTCCTGCAGCAGTGTTTCACTGGGCAGGTAGACGTCATCCTCTAAACAGTAAAGAACAGTAAAGGGAGCAAAGCCCCAAAGCAAAAAAACAGAGCAGAAAATTAAAAACCAGAGCAGAAAAGTAACAACAGTATCTTTCTGGAAACAGAAAGAATCAGTAGATTACTTGTCAATAAATGATAAGATGGGAGCCCTTTAAAAGTCAACCATGTCCTTCAGAGGCCAACAACATAGTTTATAGATTTCAAAAATTGCAAAGTTATGTACAATTTCAGAAAATACAGGTAGGCAGGGGGAAAAAATCACTTATTCCCACTACTCAGAAACACCCACCATTGCACTGTAATTTATTTTGTCCACTATCCATACACGGATACACTTAATTCGTTAGAACCAAATTGTATGCCACTTGAGAAATCATCTCACAACATCACAGCATAGATATTTTCATCATGCCATTAAAAAATCTTTGTAAGGCCAGGTGTGGTGGTGCATACCTTTAGTACTAGCCCTTGGGAGGTAGAGGCAGGTGGATCTCTGTGAGACCCAAGCCAGCTCAGTCTACATAGCAATTACAGGCCTGCTGGAGCTTCAGGGAGAAGCTGTCTCAAAAAAACCAAACCCAAAACAAAACAAAAAAATCTTTGCAAAAGTGATTTCTATGATCCTAACAGGAGGCTGAGGCAGGAGGATCAAGAGTTCAAGGACAACTTGAACTACACAGCAAGATCCTGTCACACAAAAGAAAAAAAAAGATTTTTTTAGTTGGAGTACATAGTAATATGTTATACAGAGCTGTAATCGTTTATCTGTCAGATTTTCTCAGAAGAGCCTCATAGAGGTCAAGTAAGCACTACAAACTGGGAGCAAGTCCTACCTTCACTCCATGGGTTAAAAAGCAGGGTGAAGCTTCCCAGTGGGTAAGTCACACCAGGACCCTGTCCCTGAGAAATCTTTGCCTTTAATGTGTAGTGGCCAATAATGGCGTTGGCTGGCGTGAAAAGTGAGACTTGGAGACAGTTCGAGTCAATGACGAAGTCGGAAGCACTCCAGACATTCCCAGGCTGGGTCTGGGTGAGCAAGAATGTGGCTCGTGTCCCCAGCAGCTCTGTGGACTCTGGTCCTAAGTAAGAGAGAAATATCCCAGAGGAAGGCTCAAAAATCTATGTGGTATGATTCTTTGTGGCTTGGAAACCTCCCACCCCCTTCTCCCACCACTTGCTGAAGTCTTTTTGGCTTAAAGGGTATTTTTGGTTTTATTTTTTACTGCCACTGGATGTTTTGGGGAAAACCATTCAAGATCTTTGAATCTCTGATTTTTTTCCCTCCTGACCTATAAAATGGGATAATAATATTAACCTGAAAGTCTCCATGAGGATTAAAAGACGGTGTTTGGGAAGTTTTACCTATGTACTTAAATTTTGGTTGTCATGGCTTCAACTTCACAGTTTGCTCACCTGGCCCAATCTTTTACATAGTACTGAGTATGAGCATCCTATGGGGTCCCAAAAGAGGCGTGGGTACTTCCCAGAGGAAAGTCAGGAGCCCTACAGGTTAACTTTGCTAACAACCTGTTCTAAGGGAACCCAAGGAACCTGGGGACAGGGCGAGCTCACCTGTCTGGGTCTCAAAGATAAGTTGGTCTGTCTGGGGCTGGAAAGATCGGTTGAAGGTCAGCTTTAGCAAGAAGGACTGGCCTCGGCGCAGGATCAACTTATTTAAGCTTATCTCCTGAGTGTGATGGTCCCTCTTGTTCCTAGGGATCTGCAGGTCCACAGACTTCAGCTCCAGGGCTGCCACTTAGAGAAAGAGGACAGGTCAGTGCTCAGCTGCAACAACTGGAGTCATTCTGTGGAACCTGGTTCTGTCACAGTAAGATTCCTGCCCAGTTTTTAGACTTTTGAAAGCCTCTTGGCCTCCTAATTTCATGACTCAACCTCAATGGGAAATCTAGCAGATCCTAGCCAAGGATGGGGAGACTATCAATCCTGGTGGCCTCCAAACCTGAACCCAGAGTCACAGAGCTGGAGGATTGTTGTCCCAGAGAGAAAAACGATTCCAGATAATAGAAAGTTGCTTTATCATCCTGCTGAAGTAAAAATAAACATGGGAATTTTGTATGAACGAAGCCAATGAGCTGACTGGAGACTGGGCAACTGGTATAGGATGAATTCTTGCTTCTGGGTACAGGCAAGGCTCATGATTACTTGGAACTGACTTTATGATTATCAATCATGTTTCAGGTCTATGACAAAGGCACTGCAGGTTTACACCTGCTGTGTGTAGCACAGTGGGCAAGAGTGCAGATCTGGAGTGACTTGGCCCTGGGTTATCCCTCAGTAAATGGCTTGTGAGACTTTGAACAAGCTGCTTAAGACCCTTAGACATTAGTATCTTGGCCTGAAAAATAGTGAGATAATTGTATTCCTATTTCCCAGAGTTTATGTGGGCCTTAAGTAAGGATGTATATGTGAACATCATCATTTTACCAAGATGGGAAAAACACCCAGTAATTCTTAGTTACCCTGAGCAGCAGTAATAGTGCAGCTCACTTTGCATGTGCTTTGCCGTTTTTGATGATAATGCTTACTGTCAACATAAATCCATTAGGTCCAACCTATTAGTAGGTTATGGGGTAAATATTAAGAAAGGTGGCCAAGGACTGACAAGATTGCTGATAGCCTGAATTCAATCCTAGAAACCCACATGCTGGAGGGAGAGAACTGACTTTCACAAGTCGTCCTTAGACCTTCATATGGGTGCTGTCACACATATACACAATCAATCAATCAATTGATCAATCAATCAATAAATAAAATTTTTTAAAAGAAAAATGACCAATAAGAAAAACAGAGTAAGGGCTGGAAAATGGTTCAGTGGTTAAGAACACTTGCTGTTCTTGCAGAGAACCCAGGTGCTGTTCCTAGCACCCATGTGACAGCTAATAACTGTCAGTAACTCCAGTTCCAGGGGATCTGACGCCCTCTTCTGGCCTCCACAGGCATTGCATGCACATGGTACACTTACCTACACATACTCATACACGCATACAAAGGAAGGAAGGAAGGAAGGAAGGAAGGAAGGAAGGAAGGAAGGAAGGAAGGGAGGGAGGGAGGGAGGGAGGGAGGAAGGAAGGAAGGAAGGAAGGAGGGAGGGAAGGAAGGATAGAAAATATCACAACACATAGCACACTAGAAAAGCAAGGAGAGTTTTATATGTAAATGAGTCATGATGTGAATTGTAGTTCATAGTGGAAAGTTTGAAAGCAACTAGCCTAGATCCTATAGGAAACTGACTATATCTCATGTTTTTGAGGGGCCAGAAGTGTTCATACCAAGACCACTGAGCTTCCCAGGAAGCTCTCCATCCATACTCCTCTGAGAGGCCCACTGCCCTGAAAACTCATGTACCCCAAAGAGTCATGAAAGTACTTGGAGTCTTAACATGCTTGTACATGAGGGAATAGGGCTGGGCCAGCCTTTCCTGGCTGCTGTTTACACCTAGACACAGTTTAGGGGCAGCCTGTTCAACATTCCCTTTAGCCAAGCCTCTCTCAGTTTGGAAAGCAAAGGGGATGTGAGGTGGGGTGGGGGACAATGTCTTCTCTCCAAGTCCAAGGCTGCAGTGCATGGAGAAACACATTCTCCATTAGACACTTAGGTTTTCTTTCTATTCCACTTAATAATTATGCATTTGGTTCACTAAAGGGCTTTTCGTGTCAAGGAGACATGACTTAGAATAAAAGGAAGGGCTTCCAGTGAAGCCAGAAAGGAAAGCTGGCAGAATCAGGAAGAGGCTCAACAATGCGGGAAATCCAGTAGAATCAATTAGGAAACCACGTCAGCACCCACAATCCCTGACTTGGCCACAGTCCCACTGAAGTTAATGGCATGAGTAAGCGGAAAGGCAAGCCTCAGACACAAGACTCCTGGCGCTTACTTGATTAATACAAAGACTAGGGTATAAAAGGATGAAATTATATCCTGATACATTATCAGCCTTTAAAAAAAAAAAGAGAGACATTAAGGCAGCTGTCTGCCTGTGAGGAATTCCGAGAAGTAAAATTTCTGTCTTTTAAAAAGCTAAAACCTAGGACAGCCCTGCTCTTATGAGGGGCTCCAAACCCCACTTGGGTCTTGGCTCCAAGGTAATCCCAGCACGGGGATTTCCTTAGCTGCTGAATGTTCCATTCCACGCTCACTTGTTTCCACAGTACCTTTGTTTTCTGCAGCACACGGACTAGCATCTAGAGCTTAGTCCCACAGAAACAGAGACCTTTGTCATCTTGAAGCCGGATCCCCCCAGGTTTAGAACCTAGCACAGTACCTAGTTTCAGAAAACCATGTTGTGCTTGTGGAGTTCTTACTATAGGCCAGTCATTCTCATAACACTCTGTGATGGAGTGTTAACATTGTTCCTGACATGGAGGAAGATATTGGGCAGAACTGGTATTCAAGCCCAAGTGGCTCCAGAGCCTGCCCCTTAATCTCCACCATCTCCTGCCTTCCTTGATAGGTGGAAGCTAAGTAATGTTTACTGAATGGACAAGTGCATGTGTGCAGGAGTTTCAAGGAGTGATCCATTCAAAGGATAGTAAAAAGAGATTACAGTAGCTCAAAATATATATAAGTGACTGTAAAGATTAAGAACACAGACTTCTGGAATCACAAATATAAACTAAAACAGCATATCTCATAAAGAGATCCATATTTGATCTATTAAAATATTTAAAATAATAACAATAGCCTTTGTTGAAGGCATATAGAAATAGATTGTTTCATATATGGACCATGGGAGTATACGTAAAAAGACTTTTTGGAGACAGGAATCCCTGGAACAACTGGCTAGGTAGACTATCTGAGTCAGCAAGCTCTGGGTTCAGTGAGAGACCTGTAAACTCTGTGTTCAGCAAAAGACCCTCAATATATAAGGTAAAGAGCAATGGAGGAAAATACCTGACACTAAACTCTGGCCTCCACATGTACATGCACACATGCACCCACACACGTGCAAACTCATACACACACACATACACACAAAGAATAGGAGAGAATATTTCCCTAGATAGGAAAAAGTAAAATAAAAAGGACAGAAACAGTATATTACAGGAAATTGTGGGAAATTTCCCTTTCCTTCGAGTTCAGTTTCCTAAGCTTTTGTTTTGAACAGGTGTTCCTTTGCCATTTGGGGAAGAGTTACTTTGATTAAAGACAGGTTTTTGAGCAGGAGTGGCAGCATCAAAGCTGTACTTCAGGATTAGTTTAGCTGTGGTGTTTAACGCAGACCAGAGGGGAAAAAGACGAGGGTGGAGAAGGCAGAGAGAGTTCTGTTGCAACAATCCAAGTCGAAGGTTAATTGAAGACTTGCATGCAACTGTTGGGAAGAGGGAAAGAGGGACCACCCTATGTGCATGAGGGACCAGCCTCCGTGGTATGTGGCAGGTAATAAATATGTGTTGAAATACCTTGATTTGCAGGGTTTCCTAAGGCCCCAGCCAGTGTAGGTGAAGATCAGAACCAGTAAAGGAATACATTGCTGAGACCTGGGATGCTTCAGGTGGAGACACCAAAGTGTAAGGTACATGTGTCACAACCAGCATGAGAATTGACCTCTGTCTGCCACCAAGGACCAGGTCAATTTGTTCCTTCCATCTTTACATTTGTTCTAACTTTTTCTCTTTATTACTGGTTTGAGAACTTTAATATATACTTCTTTTTCATTTCTTTGCTTTTCAAAACTTGAAATAAGTATATCCGTGCAAAAGTTAATGAAGAAATTCCTATGTGGTAAGATTACTGGACTGTTCTGTGCTTCTTTAAGTGTACAAGGATAAAAATGTCTTATAACTCAAAAGTTTAAGTCCAAATTCCTTGGCCAAGAACTCAGAGCCCTCCAGAGTGTGGCTCTAACATATTCCCATCTTATTTCCCAGTTGCCCATAAAATAACTGCTTCTTTCTTTCTGTGACCTCCAACTAGACCATGCCTGTGCCTGGACAGCCTGGGCTTTCCATAAGCTCTTTGTGTCTATACTGTATCACCTTTTCAAGCAAAACTTGGCATGTATTTCTTCCTGAAATACTTCCCAAGCATTTCAGACATGGGGACATCTTAGTATCTGCAGTGATAGTTGTGTATGTAGTATGTAGTATTTAGTAAGCGTTACTAACCTCCAGGCATATGTACATTGTGTCGCTCTATCCCTACAGCTACCCCATGAGCTATTATCAACTCCCTCCATGTAACAGGTAAGTAGAAGGAAGGTCAGTGAGGTTAAGTAACTGGCCCAGTGTCACTTACTTAGTAGGTGGCAAAATTGACATTGCAAAGAACCTAGCTCTTCATCTCTGGCATGTGGTACTAGAGTGGAGGTCTTTTAACTTTTCCTCATAGACAGCCATCAACCTTTTTTGTGCTTTCTTCAAGTGAAGAAATGAACAGACCTAAGAGAAGCAGTTCTACTGGAAGAGCTGGGAAACCCACTCCCAATCCAGACTCCTCTATGGGGCCTAGAGTGCTCAAACAGCACCATGAAAATCACTGCTCCATTTCTATCTCCTCATTCCAAGGCACCAAGAGTGCAGATGCTGGGGCTGAGGAGAGTGCTTTCTAGCATGCATGAAACCCTGGGGATGGTGGCACACACCTGTGGTCCCAGCACTTGGGAGGGGGAAGCAATAAGGTCAGAAGTTCAAGGTGATCCTCAGCCTGGATTATAGAAGACCCTGTCTCAAAAGACCAAAAGACAAAACAAAGTATCCAGAAGGCCTCAGCTCAGTAGGTCAGAACAGAACTTACCTTACCTGATCTATTTCCTTGCTCTGCAGTTTCTTAGGCTCTGAGCCACCTATTTTTCAGTTAATCATTATATTACTTTCTTGAAATGTTTTTGCTTATTGAGGTCTGTCTGATTATTTGTTGGATTGTTTACACCCAGAACCTAGCAGTTTTCAATAGCTTCTGGAGAGAAAAAGCAGTTCCTGCATTGGTTGCACAGGTTAAATCAATGTCTTCTTCCTCATCTATTAAAGTGGTTATAAATATTAAGACAGTAGTGTTGCTATAATCATAAAAATGAAAACTAAAGCCATAAGTAAATCCATCTTTGATCTATTAAAATAGTTGAAACAATAACGACCTATTTTGTTGACAGCACGTGAAAATGGACTGTCTCTCATAGTGAGAGTAGGGTTATCCTAATCAATACATGTATTAAACAAATTGTGCTTATATGTCTTCATTCAACTTCCCAAGGCCATTCCAGCTCCTAATTTTAAAGACAGGATTGTTTACAGCCTCAGGGAAGAAAATGAATAGCTGTATGATTTGTGCCCCAAGATCCACATGAAGGTGGGGAAATAGGAGGAGCAGACAGATTATACAGGGAACCATCCACTGCCCATTTAAGCTCTCTGATCCTCTCCTGCAACCCCCCCCCCCTCTAGATTTCTCCCCTCTCTTGATTTAATACTCAGAAAAGTTAGAGAGATGGCCAGTACTCACCGGGATTCATCTCCCTCCTGTCAGTCAAGTAGCCAGCATTAGGATTCTAGACCTGATGCCTCTCTGAGCATTTAGAGCCGTTCTGTCCTACCATTATGGAATCGGGCGGGGCTGCCACTTCCTCCACTTCCTCCTCCCATCCCTTGCCTGATATTTCCCGTTGTCCCAGGTGCCTTCTAACTTAAGGAAAGGAGCTCTGCCTTAAGCTTTTTAAATACTTGCTGAGAGTTTATGTCTGTGGCCTCCCATTAAGCTGAGAAGCTCCCAAGTGGTGGAAGACAGCTTGGCTTGAATCTGCTCTGTTCTCATCTGTCAGCTCAGGACGCAGAACCCCGTTCATTTTAGACCAGCTAGGCTGACATCACTCAACAGTGTCAGTGTGAGACTGGGATGTGAAAAAACAGAGCATCTGGGGAAGGTAATAGACAAACAGTTATGAGAAAGTTTGTATAGCCCATTAGGACTCAGAGAACTTTGCATATTGAGAAAAACAAAGCACATTGAAATGGTGGATTATCTGGTAAAAAGTGAAGATGGTTTCCAGTGACAGGGAGAAATGTCTCTGATAAGACATTAACTGGGGGTAGGGGTAGGCTAGAGAGATGACTCAGCAGTTAAGAGCACTTGCTGCTCTTGCAGAGGACCTGGGTTCAATTCCCAGCACCCACATGGCAGCTCATAAAAATGATGCAGTCTAACTATTTCCAGAGATAGGCCCACTTTTAAAATATGGAATATAAGAAACTGAAACCTAAAAGCAGAGAGACCATGAATGATTATGATTTTCTTTTCATATTTCATTGAATTAAAAAAAAAACTACAGTGGGTAAATAAGGTCTTTAAATCAAGGAAAAAACTGGGTTGGCAAAATGGCTCAATGGGTCGAGGTGCTTGCCACCAAGCTTGATGACCTAAGTCTGATCCCCAGGACCCACATAGCAGAAGAAGAGAACCAACTCCTGTAAGTTATCCCTTGACTGCCACACGTAGGCCATGGCACACAGGAGGCCACCACAAAGATACGCCAAATGCATGGAAAAAAGAAGGAAAAAAAAAAGAAGTAAAAAATACTTTTTTTTTTTTAAAGAGAGAGAAAGTAAGAAAAGGGGTAAAAAGACCATGACAGAAGATCCAGGTGTGTGTGTGTGTGTGTGTGTGTGTGTGTGTGTGTGTGCACAGAAGTCTCCATTTAACACTCCTGGAGAAGGAATTTAGATGGAGGAAGAATTTAATTTGGTCCAAGAATAAGTGCTGTAGAGAAAACAAAAGCTATTTACATATTTACTGGCTATTATCAAAGGTGTGTAAGAGATACTTAATTCCCTGGGTTAATCTGTGTGACTCATTGAAAATTTCTACACCTGTTGTAATTACAGCTGTCTCATCCTTTGTGTGTGGAGTTTACTAGGGAAATGGTCCCCAATCAGACACATTAAACTCACTCATTATCAAGTATTTCCTGAGCATCCACAGGCTTTGTGAAATTTGCTCTACTTTTGCTCAGAAAAATAACTAGTTGATGGTGCCAAGAAGTTCTTTTTTGTTCTTTTTTTTGGGGGGTGGGGGGTTGCGTATATTTTGAGATAGTATCTCACCATGCAGCACAGACTGGTCTTCAACTCACAATCCCTGTACCTCAACCTCCCAAGCAGTGGGGTTCCAGGGATATGCACCACTGCTCCCAGCCTTAAGAATATCTTGCCATAGAAATATGTCTTTTGAGGAAGGCATAATTTTTACACATAATTTTTAATTTATTTTTATTTTATATATTATGAATGTTTTGCCTGCATGTATGTAAGTGTACCACATGCATGTAATGCTCCACTCAGACCAGAAAAGGGCATCAGATCTGTCTGTAACTGGTGTTATGGATGGTTGTTAGGTACCATGTGGGTTCTGAGAACCAAACCCAGGTCCCCTGGAAAGAGCAGTCAGTGCTTTTAACCACTAAGCCATCTGTCTAGTCCCATACAGTTTTTTTAAGACAAGATTTTTTTTTCCTAAGTTAAAAAAATTTTTTTTGTCTTTTTGAGATGGGGTCTCCCTGTAGCTCTAGCTAGCCTGGAACCAGGCTAGCTTCTGCCTCCCAAGGATTAAAGGCCTGTGGTACTATACCCAGCTCTAAGTGAAATTTTCTATTTAAAATAATTTGAAGATAAAACTTTAAAAATGAAATGATTTTTGCCTGGCGAAAACAAGCTTTCACATCTGAAATATTATTTATGTATTTTAATTATTTGATTTTTATTTTGAAATTTAGATGGTGCTATGGTTAGAAAATCCTCATCAAAACTCATGCTAGGGATTGGAGAGATGGCTCAGCAGTAAGGAGCCCTGACTTCTCTTGCAGAAGACCGGGGTTTGAATTCCAGTACCTACATGGAGGCTAACAACCATCAGTAACTCCAGTTCCAGGGTATCCTATGCCCTCTTCTGGGTACTGCACATGGGTGCACTTACATATGTACAGACATAACACTCGTACATATAACATAAAAAATAAATTTTAAAAGAAAAATTCATATTGAAATTTAACCCTTATGGTGAGAAGTTAAGAGGTAGGACCTTTAAGAGATGGTTAGGGCATGAAGGCTCTGCCCTCATGAATAGATTAATTCATTACTGAATTGAGGGATTGAGGAATTCATGGGTTATCTCTGAGTGGGTCTTTTATAAGAGCAATTTTGGCTCTTTTGGATGCAGCTCTTTTGGCATCTGAGGCTCCGCATTACCTTGGAACTCTATAAAATACCCATCCATCAAGAAGACCCTCACAAGAGGCAGACCCTGAACCCTCGGTCACCCAATGTCTAGAGCTGAATGCTGAATAAACCTTTATGTTTTATAAATTTCTGTTTATGGTGTTCAGTTATAGCAACAGGAAATGAACTAAGACAGATGGGAAGAAAGTGTTTCTCTAAGTCAAAATTAAACACAATATTGTTGTCTGGATTAATGGGAGACTTTCTGCTTCGTCAACTCAAAAGACCCCATTATAAGACTGTCTCTGTTTTCACTACTACAGCTGGCCCATCATATCCACAGGTTCTACAACCCTGTATTCATCCAAAAGCAGATGGAAAATGTGTCAGAGTACTAGGGAGGCACTCCTGAAAGGTGCCGTATCTGTGGTGAGCCACTGAAGGAGGCGTGAAGAGGATTTTAGGGAAGAGAGATGGAGCTAGGTTTCCAGGCCAAAGGTGCAGCAGGTTGGAGGTGGGCAAAATGAGAACAGCTGAAGCTGCTTTGGCATAGAAAGAGTGGCAACAGCCAAACCTTACTTCTTAAAGCACTTGTTTCAGCAGGGAGAAGATGGTATCAAAGCTTGAGAGTTGCAGACTTGCAAAGTCAGAGCTATCTTTCCTACACTGCTTTAGATTTTAACGTTGTATGGCTCTGGGTGATAAATAGAGTTTTCAAAGACCTCTGGATTATTTTCTCACACCACCAGCCTATACTGGTGATTTATGCATTATTGTCTTCCCTACCTGGAACTCTAGATAATCAGCTATATAAGATAACTCATTTCTAATTGTTCCATACCCATGGTAAATTATGTTCCATACCCATGGTAATAAAATACCGTTTTCTTTTTTTCAGTGTGAAGACCTGAACCCAGTGCCTTATGTGTGTAACCACTGAGGGCCTTAAATGTTCTACCACTGAGCTACATCCCAAGGCTCTCAAATCCTGTTCTTTAACTGACCATATCATATCCAGTTTGCTCTATAAACTTTTCCCTATAAGATGACACATGCCCTATTTGACCAAGTTTAAAAATTAGCTTCTAGAATAAAAAGGACATCTACTACAGAATCTGCATTACGTTGATAGTACTCAAGTCTGCTAGGTTAAGAAATTCACTCCAAAGCTAGACAGCATGCTCTGTCTTGCATGAACACACTGAAACCCTCCCCTAGGTCCACACCCTTAGACCTGTGCCGTGTTCCTCCACTTGAAGATCCTGTAGTCACTTCCAATTCAGCAAGTTCAGAACTGATTAGCTCTTCTCACCAACCCCAGATTTACATTATTGCTTTGTAAATAGTGTACAACTTCTTAGCAGTTTGGAATTTACTATATGAAGGTCATGTGGCCAAAGAAACAGAGTACAAGTTATGCATTAGAAAACCTGGTTCAGGAGTTCATTCTGGCCTCTCTGAGCTATAGCACTTAATTGATCTTAAGCATGTTAGTCTCACTGGGATTGCTTTCAATATAAAATGATACTGTGGAAACCCTAAAGTGGTATACAGACACTAAACAATCTCATTGGTAAGAAAGGTGAGATTTGGGGCTGAAGAAATGGCTCAGCAGTTAAGGGTGTACTGCTCTTGCAGAGTGCCTGAGTTTGGTTCCCAGTGCCCACAATGGATGGCTCACAACCACTTGTAACTCCAGCTCCAGGGAATCTGATGCCTTTGGCATCCATGGGCATTATATTCACATGTACAAACTCACACATAGATATGCACACA
This sequence comes from Nannospalax galili, assembly GCF_000622305.1. Lineage (NCBI taxonomy): Eukaryota > Metazoa > Chordata > Mammalia > Rodentia > Spalacidae > Nannospalax > Nannospalax galili. The sequence goes on along the minus strand of NW_008358834.1, from coordinate 340,704 downwards.
TACATAATTTAAAAATAAAATAAGCTTGGCATGGTGGTATACACTTTTAATCCCAGCACTTGGGAGTCAGAGGCAGGTGGATCTCTGAGATCAAGGCCAGCCTGGTCTACATAGTAAGTTCCAGGCTAGCTGGGGCTATAGAGAACCCTGTCTCAAAAAAATAAAATAACCACAATTAGCCAATGTGCAGAAAACAAGAGGCTACAGAGTACTTATCCCTGAATAGGACAGCTATTTCAAACCCCTGCTTCCCAAGGATCAGGGATTATTGCGGAAGAAGAGGCAGAAAGATTATAAGAATCAGAGGGGGTGAATGACCACAATGAAACAGAGTTTTTCAGACAGCTAGTCAGTTACTTATATGTTCTCACAGCAATGGTAACAGCATGCACAAGTCCTATGCAAGCTCACATCAGACAAAATCCCAGCATAGACCTGAGCAAGTGGGGTAAGAAATCCCAGCCCAACCTAAGGAACTTTTGGCAATTGATAGCTGCTGGGAGGGGGAAAGACAGTGTCTTACAGGGTTGGGACTCCTGGTGGGTCCAGTGAATGGATCCACATTGAAGGACATTGTGGGACACAAATCATACTCTACAGGCCATATTATATATAACATAACAAGAGAGTCCATTAACTTGGGCGGGGGGGCGGGCAGTGGGAGGAGGTGAGGAGAGGGGAGTGGATCTAAATGCCATCAAACTATATTGTGTGAAAGTCACAAAAATTCAATAAAATAAATAATTAAATTAAAAATAAAAATAATCATAAAGGTAAGATATGACCTTTTACAATGGGAGATTCATATTGTATTAGAGTTGCTGCTAAGCTGCCCAAGAAGACATTCCTATCCACGGAGAATTTGTCAGCATCAGACTCCTTCTCCCTTGTTTTTGATTATTCTCAGGAAACTGAAAATGTCATATCCAACCTAAACCAATGAGGTCACACCCCTTCTTACAACCTGCCAATAACTTGTACTGATCAAGACTTGAGACATAACATGGTCTGTAGATTCTGCCGCCTTATTTTCCCCTGAGCACATCTCCAGCCACATCACCCTTGATTTCACCTCGCAGTAGCCTGTTGATCTTTGCTACCAAACTCCTAAATTAAAGCTTTTTCCCAAGCCATCCCTTCCCTAGCCACTCCGGCCTTCTCTTCAGAGCTGATCAAAGGCACTGCTTCCTCATAGAGGCTTTCTCTGGTTAGCTGAGCTAGTTCCTTTCTTGGAATAGCACTGTTCTCCTTGTCAGAAGATAAAATAGCCATTTGTAAACCTTTGTCTTCCTCTCTGGACTCCCTCATTTCTGTGTGTTCACTCAGATGATCCCAACTGAACTATCTGAGCCACCTGCAAAATTAAGCCAATTTTCTAGGGCACCTGACTCAGAACACCATCTTCCCCCATGAAATCAGCTCAGCTCAAAGTTGAGTGCTTCCTAGGACTGTTTCTCTAGAAGTCCCAGAGACTCCCCTGGTTGCTTACTTTTGTCCATGGAACAGTCTTGCTTTCACAACAGCTGGTACCTGACTGGAGAACAAAAACTCAACAATATTCTTCAAGGATGAGTTAGTTGGCTCCACCACGCTAGTCCTTAGCCAAATCCACAGCCTGAGAGGTTTACAGTTATATAGACAGGAGTATGAGGCAGGAGGAGTTGTGATGAGATCAGCCACACCCTCTGCCCAGGATCAGCTCCTGAGCCCCTGCATTGAGTCTTGAATTCCCATCCAGAAGATTCCTTCCTGGTGAAGACCTGCACTTTGTCCTGTCTCTGCCTGTCTGTCATCAGTCTGGACCACCCCTAGGCTTTCAAGCTTGTTTTAATAACCAATACCCAAGGACAATAGTTGTGGTTGATCCCAAATCTCCCAGCCCTGTCTCTTTTCACTGGACTGTTTTAAAGGCATGTTCTTTCTTCATAGCCCAGGCTGGACTCCAACTTATAAATCCTCCTGAGAGCTGAGATTACAGATGTACCACCTCACCCTGCTAAGGACATTCTTCTGCCTTTGAGAATGACGGAGGAAGAGTATTGGAGTTTTTCCCAGTTTCTGCATCTAAATCCTAGGATAGAAGTTAATGCCTAACTTTGCTACCAACAACCCCATGAGCTTGCCTTGACACATGTTCTCGTACACCCTACACAATTCATTCACTGATTCCACAAGCATTTGGTGCATACTTGCCATGGATCAGGTACATTCCAGGCTCTTCAGATACAGTTAAGCATATGAAGACATAGTGAGTTAGAAAGCTATGTTTGGGATCAAATGATGGGAGATGTAATTCATAGGGTATGCCTAGAATTCTGTCCTTGGAAATTCTCTTAGAGACTGTTTCAAAGAGATAGACAGTCATAGTCAGAGCACTGGAAATGGCAGGTATAAAGTACAACTATGGAACTTCAGGCCAAAAAGAGATGTGCTTTATAAGTTGCACTGGACCAGAGGGAAGAGCAGTTTCAAGCTGGGGACTCACACTAATGACAGGTCCTTATTTGGGACTTTGCTGTGGTTCATGTTGTCAGCATTAAGTATTCTGAAGTTTATTTGGTGACAGTAGTGGTTTCTCTACCCAGCCCCAAGGAAGACTAATAGATATTAGTAAAGAGTGGCTGTATTTAAGCTCTCTGGGGATGCCATTGTTTCCCAGAGGGTAATAATGACACCTTTTGGGACTGACTTGTTTTATAATAAGGCCCTAGAAAGTCTTTCATGCATTCTTCAACAAGCTTTTAAAATTTTATTATTTTATGTGTACGAGTGTATTGCCTGCATGTGTGTAAATGCACCCATGTTATGCAATGCCCACGGAGGTCAGAGAGGGTGTTGGATCCCCTGGAACTGGCGTTAAGGACGGTTGTTAGCTGCCATGTGGGTGCTGGGAATTGAACCTGAGTCCTCTGCAAGAGCAGTTAGTGCTCTTAACCGCTGAACCATCTCTCCAGCCCCTCAATAAGTATTTTTATCGACTGTTCCCAGGAGCTGGGTTCTGAAGGTGCAGCAGTAAATATCAGATATGATTCCTCTGTTCAGGGAGTTTGCATTCTACCAAGGACAGTAGACATCTCGCAGTTAATTCCTTCCCAACTGAGCAAGTATAGAGTGCTTTGGAACCATGTGTTTCAAGGCTCAGTTTACTTTGGGGGTGGAGGATGGAGACAAGAAGTCTCTTGTGACAAATGTTTTGAAAGATGAGTAGGGATTCTGAGAATGAGAAGATGATGCTTGAGTGGTGAGGAGCTTTCCTGCCAAGGGAACAGCTGCACAGACACACCAGGGTAGAAAAAAAACAGAAAACAAATGTGACCCCATTAGCACTTCTGAAAGACTGAAGTGACTTAAGACACTCAGATTTCACTTGTTCCCCCCGCCCCAGGAAATCACTAAAGGTTTTAAGAAGGGTAGTGAAGTGAGATTTTCTTTAGAGCTGTTCTCAATGAAGGATTGAGGCATTTAAAAATAAAAGTGGCAGCTGGGCATGGTGGCGCGTGCCTTTAGTCCCAGCACTTGGGAGGCAGAGGCAGGCAGATCTCTGTGAGTTCAAGGTCAGCCTGGTCTATACAGTAAGTTCCAGGCCAGCTGGGACTACAGGGAGACCCTGTCTCTTTCTAAAAAAAAAAAAAAAAAAAAAAAAAAAAACATAAAAAGTAATGTGGCAAACCATGATGACTGCTTGGATATATGGAGTGAGGGAGAAGATATCATAAGTGTTGGGGTTCTTGGCCTCATGTTTTTCTTCGAAATAGGAAACAGCAAATGAGGGTTTAAGTAAACATTTGTGTCAAGGAATTGGATGAGGGTACCAGGGAACAGTTAAAGAGTGAGAAGAGAGCCCAGGAAAGATCCTTAAGAAATCCAGCATTGGGGCTGAAGAGATGGCTCAGCAGTTAAGAGCACTGACTGCTCTTACAAAGGACCCAGGTTCTATTCCCAGCGCCCACATGGCAGCTATGAACTGTCCTTAACTCCAGTTCCAGGGGAATCTGAAGCGCTCTTCTGACCTCTGCAGCATTGCATGACACAGGTGCACTCACATACATGCAGGCAATACACTCATACACATAAAATAAAAATAATAAAATTTTAAAAAAAGAAATCCAGCATTAAAGATTGGGTAGAGGTTGAGTAGACAATGGAGGCTAAATAGAGCCAGACAGGCAGGAGGAAAGCAGGGGAGATTATCCCAAGAATTCAGAGAAACAGATGTGTGTTTCAGGAAACAGGGAGTGCTTACTGGCATGAAATGCTATTGAGTATTAAAATCTAAGAAGCATCCCTGAGCTTGTAGTGTGGAGACTATAGGTACTTTTGTGAGAGAGGCTTTGATGGCATAATGGTAGGAAGGAAAAGATTAGAGAGCATTAAAGACAGCATTGAAGAAGAAGAAAAGAAGACAATGAGTTAAGACAAAATTGAGCATTGATTCTTTTTGCCAGACTGTTTTTATTCTTTTCAAAAAATAATTAGGGGCAAATTTGGGTCTGGAGAGATGGCTCAGTGGTTAAGAGGACTGGCTGCTCTTGCAGAGGACCTGGGTTCGATTCCCAGCACCCATATGTAGGCTAACAACCATCCATAACTCCAGTTCCAGGGGATCCAACACCCTCTTCTGACCTCTGTGGGCATTGCATGCCATGGGTGCACCTACAAACATATAGGCAATATACTCATACACATAAAATAATAGTGAAAATAATAAATAAAATATTATTTTTAAAGGACAAATTTCAGGACATCGAAAGACAGAGATCAGTCAAAAGGACATTTTGTACCGTTCGGGAATGATCTACAATTAGCCGTGAATTTTGAATGAGTGAGTTTATGCATCTGGCAAGCCAATGGAGAATAAAAGAGCAAGCAGCAAAAAGATACTGGAGTGTTAGATCAATCACATCACTAGCAGAAGCTGACTGGGGGAAGCCCTGGGAGCCAAAACAGGCAGCTGGAACCTCTGACAGGAAAAGAGGATCCCAGGATGAATGTCTTCTTTAAGGGGTGAGACATTCAAGTGAAAACAAATAACATCAGAAAAGTAACACCATCAAATCAGGGGCTTACAAACATCCAGTAGAAACCAGCTACGGAAGCCCTGTTAGGGCAGCAAGCTCAAGTTCCCAATCAAGAGAGTCCCAGGGAGAGCAGAGCATTCCCTATGGTAAAGCTTCCAAGAAAAAATGTACAAATAGCCACAGGGAGAGATAGCATGTCAAATCAGACACATAACACCCCGCAGAAACCACCTCGGGAAGTTGAGCCAGTCAGCTGGAGTTCCTGATAAATTTTCTTCCATGGATGAGCTTCCACGGCTGGACTTCCGGCTTCTCTTTCCCATTGCAGGCATTTTTATCTTATGGGATAAACAATAGTAACCTTGTTAGAAATGGTTTACCTTCCAGCTGTTTTTCAAGAACATGATGTTTTTACTCTTGCTCCTTTTGCTCTTCACTTTCCTTTCTATGACACTCCCTGTCATAGAGTTGGGAGAAGGGAGATAGTCCATCCCAAGACAACAGGCTCTCGGGTCTGAAGTGTTGATGAAGGGCAGACCTGCTTTGCGGAGCCAACTTGTCAGTGAGCTCAAACAATTTACCAGTGTGTACATTACAAAGGGAATTTTTTCTTACGGTCCTTTTATTTTCTACTAAAAATAAATATTCAGCACTGGGTATGTAATTCAGCAGTGGAGTAGCTGCGTAGTAGGTGTGAGGTCCTGGGTTCAGTCCTAGCAGAGAAAAACTGAAACAAACCCAAAGCACCAGGATTTAAACATTACACACCTTCATTTAAAACTTCTATGAATGAAATACCTGGGTCTTTCTTTTTTGGTTCCCTCTTTCTTTCTCTCTTCCTTTCTTGATCACTGCTCTTCTTCATTCCTTTGTTTCCTTTCTTGCTCTCTTTCTTGCTCCTTCCTTCCTTCCTTCCTTCCTTCCTTCCTTCTTTCCTTCCTTTCTGTCCAAAGGTCCACATCGCTATGGATCCCTTACTTTGTAGGAGAAAAGACACATAGCATCTTACACTAGGTGATTCCTTAAAGAAAGGATGAAGGCAGAAGGAACCTGTGAGCCATAGCATTGGATATACACCATATCCTCCCTTCCTGTGGACAGGTCTTGCACTATTTTAAAATTTTAATATAGAAGAGCAGGCTGGTATGATTCTGATAGAACTTTCTCACCAACATTCTGAAGCATTTCATTTGTGGAAACATGAGAAATGTGTCCTCTGAGATAGATGCAGTAGATAACTTGATATTGTTTCTTCAAAGAAGTAGGAAAAAGAGTTCTTACTTATATGCTGAGTATCAGGAAAAGTCAGGCATTTAAGGAAGAATCTAACCAACCCAGACAACAGCGCTTCAAGAAGTTTGGTTGAAGGAAGGATATCCAAGAATTGCATGAAATTACCTGCTGGTAGGAAGAATGGGTAGGAGACTGATTTAAAGACACGGGAAGGAAAAGAAATAATTCAGGGACCTTGAACTCAGCTGTCCAAGGGGGTGGCCAGGTAACCTACATGAATGAGAAAACCCCACAAGTAGGAACTGCCAGAGACTGGAGAGCACAGGATCCAGGCAAGGGGAGCCCTGGAACCCCAAGGACAGGGACTGTCAGACTGGGGAGTGCAGGCTCCAGGAGTGGGGAAGTCCTGGGAGGTGATGCAACTTTTTTGGATTGTGATGGTACTTTACACACAAATACATGTATTGGCCAAAAATGATAGAATTATACACTATTTTTAGGGAATTTTTACCTGTAAGCAAATTGTTGCTTAACTTATATAAATTTCAAAGTTAAAAAAAAAAACTGTGAACTAAATGAACTGTGTCTGTGGACAGATCTTCACTCAAGCATCTGGTTCTATGGTTAGACATAATGTCATAACAAACCAGTTTTAAAACCAAGACTGATTTTTCTTGTTCCAAGGGAGAAAAGCACAGAGTCATATCTGAGCCAGCAGAGTTTCCAAGGACAAAAGCGCCCCTCCTCAAACAGACTATATCTGCCTGCATACAGAGCAGTGCTACAGGAAACAGGGAAAAGGACAAGGTGAAAAGGATGAGATAGGAAGACCAGTCCCAGAATTTATTTCCAGCAATGAAGATGAGTTAACATATTAGATCAAATCTATAACCAACAGGAGTTTAATTTTCTCAAATCATTTTCAAGCCTTTAGAGGTCTGAAAGCAATTTAAACCAGACTGAGAATGTCAAAGCCAAAATACTTCCAAAGCAAGCAAACCAAAGAGATATTTTAAAACAAATACTGTGAAAGCAAACCCAAATCAATAGGTATACAACAAATAAAGTCCTTAAACAACCAGTTCAGCCAATAAATTTAAAAATATTTAGGATTTTTGATGGAAACATCTGAAGACAATAATCATAGACATACATGACAGAATTACTTGAGATCGCAGCACAGGAGACACAACATGACATAATTGCATTAAAACTAGGTGCATCCAAAACATGACCGGAAATCTGATAAGTAGTTCAACATACACTCTAACAGGGTAGCACTCTTAGACATACTCCGACCCATGACGAACACAGATACAAGACCAAAACAGAATAAGACAAGCACAGACAAATAACATCGAGATTGCCGTCAAATCCAGGTCCCAAAAGACAAGCTTTTGGGCTCACGGCCAGGCAGGTCCAGGGACGTCTCCTCTGGAACCCGACTTAGGGGGAGGTTTGCTGAGTCCATCTTCCCACCTAGTAAGTCTGATCAGATCCCAGAACCAGATGGTGAAAGTCGCTGGCTAGCCAAAATCAAAAGAGAAACCAAAATGAAAGTGGTTTCTCTAGTGTTTTCTTACCTTGCTGGTGGTATGGTGGGAGGATCTGGAGGGCTGGGGAAGACAGAAGTGGCCGGGATTGAATAACAGGTTGCCTCACAGGGAGTTCACTGAAACCGTCAGGCCCACAAGGCCCTCCGAGATCTCAGTGGAACCTCCAAATGTTGTATGTCAGAGTTCACAAAAAAATCACGAGCACCACTTTAAGAAAAGTAGCAAGGTAAATGTTTAGTATTTTGACTGCCTGGGCTGTCTATCTCAGGAGTAGACATAGCCCTGATCGTTTAGCTTTAGTGTCAACTTGACACACCTTGGTTGAGGGAGCCTCAATTGGGGAATTTCCTCTATTGGACTGGCCTGTGGCCATGTCTGAGGGGCATCTTCTTGATGAGTGATGTGGGAGGGCCCAGCCCACTGTGGGTGGTACCACCCCTGGGCAGGTGGGCCTGTGTTACATAAGAAAGCAGGCTAAGCAGGGGCCCCAGGGAGCAAGCCAGTAAGCAGCATTCCTCCATGGCCTGTACTCCAGCTCCTGCTTCCAGGTTCCTGCCCTGAGTTCCTACCTTGGGCTCCCTGATGAGCTATGACCTGGGAGATGTAAGCTGAATAAACCGTTTCCTCCCCAAGTTGGTATTGGTCAGAGTATTTTGTCACAGCAATGAAGAACAAACTAGGACAGAAATTGATACCAGAAAGTGGGGTATTGCTGTGACAGACCTGACCTTGGTGTTTTTGGAAAAATGTGGATGACTTTGGAAGTTTGGGCTAGAAAAGTGGTAGATTGCTGTAAGCAGAGCTTAACAGGCCATTCTAGTAAACACCTAGAGGAAAGTAGTGCTGAGAACAATGTAGTTCCAGAGGGAAATAATGACTTAAGCAGCACTTGGGATATTTTGGCAAAGAGTCTGGCTGGAGTCTGCCCCTTGACCTAAAAGCTTGCCTGAGGCTAAGTTGAAAAAGCAATGGACTAATTTCTCTGGCGGAAGAAATTTCAAGACAGCCTAATGTTGAAATGGTGGCATGGCTATTAATGGTGACTATTATGCAGATCTACAGTGAAAAAGAGCAAATGGGGCAGAAAGAAATACAGTTTGGATTGAAAAAGAGCACTAGGGGCCGTGCGTGATGGTGCACGCCTTTAATCCCAGCACTCAGGAGGCAGAGGCAGATGGATCCCTGTGAGTTCAAGGCCAGTCTGGTCTTCATAGTGAGTTCCAGGACAGCTGGGGCTACAGGGAGACCCTGTCTCAAAAAGACCAAAAGAAAGAAAAAGAGCGCTAGGAAGATAAATGTTGGAGCCTTGGCATGTGCTGGAGAAGATCCCTTTGATAAGGAGATTAAAGTGATTAAGGAGGGGCCTAGAGATTTGGACTTAAACTGGAGATAGTGCCTCCAGGGCAAGACCACACCCAGTTAAGCCTCCAACTTGTAAAAGGAAAATGCTGCATGGGCCACTGAAGAGAAAAGCTTCTAAAATGGATAAAGCAGGCTGGAGTCCACCCCAAACTTGTAGTCAAACTTGGCAGTGTTATTCACCCGGTGCTGGCTTTAGAGGCATAAAAGATGGAAGAGTGAAGGGGTCATCAATTCTTCCTCCGAGGTTTCAGAGAGCCTTGGAGGCCAGGCAGCGTGAAGCAAGGGTGCCTCTGCCTAGAGAAGGCCCTGATAGGCCATTGCTTGAAGCTGTGAGGGTGAAGCCTGGTCGGCAATGGAGACCCCAAGAAGTTCGTGATGCCAGAGCCGTGAGGCATCTGCCAAGAAGACCTGCATACAGAGAGTGGTACCAGCACAGGAGAGAGGTGTGTTGCATGCAACAAAGCTAGAGAGGCTGAGCCATCTAAGCCCTTTGGAAGTAAAGTCCCAGAAGTTGGATGTGGAGCTACTGGATTTGGTGTTTGCCCTGCTGGTTTTCAGTCTTGTTTTGGTCTGGTATTTCCTTACTATGCTTCCATTTTTCCCTTCTGGAATGGTAATGTGTATTTGGTTCCACTGTATGTTGGGAGTATGTAATTTGTCTTTTGATTTTATAGAGGCTTACAGTTCAGATATTTACCTGAATCTCAGACTAGCCTTTGGACTGTGGACTTTTGAACAGTATTGAGACTGGTAATGACTATGGGGACTTTTAAAGTTGGACTAAATGCATTTTGCATTTTATATGATCATGAGCCTATGGGGGCCCGGGGGTGGAATGTGGTGGTTTGAAGGAAAATGTCCCCCGTAGGCTCCAAGTGTTTGGACATTTTGTCCCCAGATGATGGCACTGTTTTGGGAGGTTTTAGAAGGTGTGGCTATCTTGGAGAAAGCAAGTCACTGGGGGTGGGCTTAGAGAGTTCTTAAGCCTTGCCAGATCTCCAGTCGCCCTCTTGCTTCCTGTGCCTGCTGGAAGATGTAGAGCTTAGCTTCCGCTCCTCTTTTCCAGCCACCTCTGTCACCATGCCTCCCCGCCAAGATGGACTGTAATTCCCCTGGAACCGTAAGCTCAAATAAATTCTTCCTTCTATAAATTGCTTGGGTCAATGTTTCTATCACAGCAACAGAAAAGTGACTAATATATCAGGTCAGAGTTTTTATAGGATTACAGAAATATTATTGAAACAGGACACTTGTGAACCAATCAGGTTTGTACAACATAGCAGAACTTTGATTCTATTAATCCACAACCAATCATTATACAGACAAGTGACACAGTCATGTAACTTGGCAATCAACGTTGTAATTTTAAAATTAGTCAACTTCCTAACCATAACAAGTATAGTAAAAAAGCTGAAATCAGCAGTTACTGGTAGTCACACAGTAACAGGGTGGTCTTACACTTTGTGTCAAGGTGACCTAAAATAGCAAGTGAGTTACAGAAGCGAAAACAAGCAATTAGCCAGATATTGAATGTCTGAGATTAGCACATTCCACTGGTTTGTGATTGAGCTATTTCTTAGAACTCAAGGCTGTTGTCTCTTTTTAAATTTTTCCCATAATAGTTCAAGGATTGGGAGTTCAAAGCCAAGCTGGGCTACATAGCAAGATCCTGTCCTCCCCCACGACCAAAAAAAAAAACAAAAACAAAAACAAAACAGAAAGGAGTTTGGGAATCATCTGACCAGAGAGTGAGACATGGCATCTTCCTTGCTTGCTGAGTGAATGACTGATGTGTCTTTTGGGTCTGGCAGAGAACTGGAGCCTGAGAAGCTGCCCCAGAAACCACCGGACCAGCTCCAGCCCACTCTAAGGAAGAAGCACAAGGCCAACATAGTTCCAACCCCCTCACCTCCCACCCCTATGCCTGGTTTCCTTCCGTCTGATCCAGGATCTGCACCAGCACTTGAAAGAGGTTCCACACTAACCTTCATGAACTCCTAGAAGGCACTGAAATCTACCTCCCAGAAGTTGTGAAACCTCCCTGGAATCCAGAACTAGTTGCCCTGCTGGGGAAGATCAAAATACTGCTGGCCAACGAACAATTAAGGGGATCACTCACAATATTGCTTGTCAGGATGCACAGCATGGGGGTACTCTCAGTGACCTGAGAAAGCAAGTGAGGTCAGGGAAGTTTCTAGCCATCACCATCTTCAACTTCACTGTCATAGTGGCAGCTGCCTTTGCCTACCCTTAGCTTGGAAGCCAGTGTATTTTCACAGAAATGGCCTCAAGAGTGCTGGCTACATTGATTGCTCAGTGGTGGGTCTGGTGGATCTGTACGTCTTGGTGCTGCTGATGGAAGGCTAGAAGGCTATAACCAGTGCTTCATCATCAAAGTCTGGAAGAAGTTTGGGGGGCCCCAGACTCTTCATTGGCCATCACTCACTCTCAGTCAACCCATTTGTACTTAGCTCCAGTTAGTCAGAGGACCAGGCCAGGCTCTCCTGTGGGGAACCCTGTCAACTGTGAATTTCCAAGGGGAGCAGTAGAGGAGATTCAGATAAAGCTTCTTTAAAACTGAAATAATTGGCCTCAGTACCTTCTGAATCCAATGCCCATCTGCCTTCTCCAGTCCATTCTGGGCACTGTTACGATTGGGATTTTTCCATCAGTGGAATCCAACCTTTCCAGATATGAACTTTACTGTCTTGAACTGGCCCATCCTTCAACCACACATCTTAGTGAGGGGCCAGTAACTGAGAGCAGAAACTTCCAAGGAAGCAGAAAGCATGAACCTGAGAGGAATCCATAAGAGAGCAGCCAGTTGGTGCAAGATGGTGGAACTGGAAGCCAGGCAGCTACTTTTTTTTGAAAAGGAAATGGTATCAGGCTTCTTTTCTAGAAGACAAAAGAGACTGAGGGAAGTCAGATGGCCAGCTATGGTCCTTGTTCTGGTAAGTGGAGCCAAAGATGTCCTGTTGGCCTGTTGTCTCTGTGTTAAACTCAAGAACTTAGGTAAGCGGTAGCACAGTAGAATCTGTATAAGGCACTTGACAATACCAGTCTATTTAGCCAATAAATATTTATGTGTCCAATGTATGAAAAAAAGGGGGAAGAAGCTAACACCCCACATGGGCAAAGTTTAACCAGGGATATCCAAGATTTGATAGTAAATGCGCCCTCTGATCTCTAGGGTTGCCTGTCTGAGATATATTCTGTATGGTTCCTCAAAGGTCCTCACAGGACTGAACTCCATATGCCCACAGCAGTGATCAGCGTGGTAACACATTTATTGTACTAAAATATAACAAATTTTGTCATCTTTATCAATAATAAAGTATCAATAATAATAATAGTAATAATAAAGTATCAATAAAAATAGTAATAGTAATAATAAAGTATCAATAATAATAATAGTATTAAAAATATCATACAATTATCACCATCATCTACTTTCAGAATATTTTCACCATCCCCCAAAGAAACCCATCTACATTTCTCCCACCCCTAGTCACAGGAAACCACTAATCCAATGTCTATATCCATTAATTTACCCATTCTGGAAATTGCATATAAATGGAATCATACAATATATGCCTTTCGTGTATGATTTCTTTTCTCTTAGTATAATGTTTTCAAGGTTCAACCATTATATAGTATGTATTATCAGTACTTTATTCTTTTGTAACTGAGTGATACTCCATCATACCACGTTTTGTTGATCTGTTCATCAATGATGGGCATTCTGGTTACTTCTACCTTTTGGCTGTTGTGAATACTGCTGTTAAAAATGATGACACATTTTGGGGCTAGAGAGATGGCTCAGCGGTTATACTGACTGTTCTTACAGAATACCCGGGTTCAAATCCCAGCACCCACATGGCAGCTAACAACTGTCCGTAACTCCAGTTCCAGGGGAATCCGAAATCCTCTCTGACCTCCACGGGCATTGCACGACAGGGGTGCACTTACCTACATGCAGGCATAACACTCATACACATAAAATAAAAATAATAAATAAAATATTTTTTAAATGATGGCACATTTTCTTATTGGCTTTTCATCCTGCTCTGCCAGCACAGGACATAAAATGGGATGGGGGAAATCTGAAAACAGTAAGGCAACTGCCCAAGTCCAGATGGAGAAAGGTCCCTTGGGGATCTGGACACAGGCTGTTGCCACCTAAAGAAGCAGCTGGATTTGAGAGGCATGCAGAGGTAGAACGAATGGGATTTGGTGAGTGTAACAGAGACAAGAGCCTCATAGACAGGGAAGGAAATGGGGATGGTGCAGGAATTTTGAGAGTATTTTAAAGCCAGGCATGGTGGCACACACCTTTAATGTCAGCAGTCAGGAGGCAGAGGTAGGCAGAGCTCTCTGTGAGTTCACATCCACAATCTGGTCTGTATAGCAAGTTCCAGGTCAACCAGTGGTACACAGTGAGGCCCTGTGTCGAAAAGGGGGGGGCGGGGACTGGAGAGATGGTTCAGCAGTTAAGAGCATTGGCTGCTCTTCCAGATGATTCAGGTTCAATTTTCACATGGACGCTAATAACCACCCATAACTCCAGTTCCAGGGGAATCCAATGCCTTGTTCTGACCTCCATGGGCATTGCACAACATGGGTGTACTTACATACATGCAGGCAATATACTCATACACATAAAATAAAAATAATAAAATTTTAAAGAAAAAAAAGATGTTTTACATTGTTGCCATTTTAAAGCTTAAACTTTTAATAAATATTTGATAGTTTGACATCTAGCATAGTAACAATATTAATAAACCACAAAAATATTACCACCCAAGAAGACAGGTATCTCTGAATTTCCAGAAGCAGAGCCATCCTTAGAGGTTTCAGGGTCTCTGGGTAATTTTCTTTACAGTAACCTTAACAAAATAAAAATTTAGAGCACCTTAAGTCAAGACGGCATCACTATTCTGATGCCTCATTCTTGTAAGATCCCTCAAAGAAACATGCTGGTCAGTTACAGTGGTCTGCTCACCGGGCACTGTCCTGTAACCTGCTTTGGAACTCCTTAGAACATCTAGTCAGCCCTATACATGAGAGTGTGGAGAGGAGTTTAGAGAGTCAGTGACCCAAAGAGGGAAGCCAGAGACCAAGTATAGGCTCTGCAGCACTGCATGCTTTCTCAGACAGGGTTAGAAAACTTGGAGGCAGGCTCTCTAAGCTCTGGGCCCTCATTGACCCAGATCTGAGGACGACAGTTGCCAGATGATCTGAACTCTGTGTGAATTCAAGAACACAAAATATGGAACAGTAACCTACATTTGTTTGGAGTATTCCCTGCTTGTCAAGTACCTTGAATGACACTTGCTTCACCCTTAGGAATATCTTGTGAATTAGGCAATAGAATCACAGATGAGAAAACTATATCCAGAGAGATTATATGACTTTCCTCTAGTCACATAAGTGGATCCAGGTTCTTAAATATGTTGTCTTTTCTCAGAAAAAAAAAAAAGACATTATCTTCTCCCTCATATGTGGATCCTAGCACCAAATCCTGATGAGTATATATCCAGACATAACTACAGGAACCAGGATAATTAAAAGGAACCAGGGAGGTAAAGGAAAAGAAAGAATCTGAAAGAGAAGAACAGTAGGAAATAGGCATTAATAAGGGAAATATAGATAAAATGGGGTTATTTTAAGGGAAGGGGGCGGAAAAGGTTATACAAGGAACCTAGGAAAAGGGAAAGAAGGAGCTCAAGAGAGGTGGGACCACAGGAGAAGGGTATTATTAAGGGAGAAATGGGAAAAATGGGGACACCTTAAATAGGGAAACCATGGTGGAAGGGTCAGACAACGTGAGAGATAATTATTGCCTCGCTAGGTTTTAAAAAAACAAAGGGAACCATATTAGTCTAACAACAAGCTGACAAATTATACATACAACTAGATCAAAGAAATATATGTCTAGGCAAGGTTTATCTGAGAACGTTTGGTCTTTGCCCAAGCTTTATCTACATGGCACACAGTAATTAGAAGTACCAGACTGATGGAACTAACCTTCTTGGATGTTTAACAGACATACTTTGAGGCCTATAATAATTT
>NW_008358834.1:318243-325046 GCF_000622305.1 Nannospalax galili | reverse complement strand
TTTAAGAGTCCAAGTGTATAGCTAAAGGCTACATAACAAGAAACAATGCCAGACAGGGGACACCTTCCTTTGAGTTATTGGCCAGGGAGGCCCAAGAGACTCCCAGACAGTAACCCAGCATAGAACTGGGAAAATGAACAGCAGACCCCAATCTTATCTAAAGGAATATTGACAACTGATTGCTGCTAGATGAGGAAGAGCTGATCTTCCTAAAACAAGGAACTCTAGATAGGCTGACTAGATTCAGTGGATGGACAAACACTGGGGAACAGCTGGGGACACCAACAACACAGTGTACAGTAACAGGGATGACAGTATATATGGGCTCCAGTGGGGGGGGCTATGGGAGGGTGCCATTTGAGAAGAGAGTATATAGATGAATAAGATTGTTTGGGATGTTCTGTATAATATACACACAAAAAAATCAATAAATAAAAAATGAGTTATATTTGAGGAAGAAGCATAAAACTTTCATGTTAATTAATAGAGGTGAAAAACATTACCATTGAAATCTACCTGAAGACTTAATAGCCATACTCAGGTTCCAAGGATCCGAGTGTAACCAACTGTGACTAGTAATAATCAGATACATAGAGATTAGAGACACATGTGCAAACATCTAAGTGTTAGTAGCATTAAAAATGAGTCTTACTCTAGGAAACAGTATATTTTAAAATGAAATGGAGATCTTTTTTAAAGGTTAAAACCTCATTCACTTTTGTGTCTTATAGGGTTTATGCTGAGTTCAATATTGTATAACTGCATCAATCCAACTGTGAACCTAAAAATTTACACCCACTTTTGAAAGAGATGTGTCTTTACTCTGGAAATTGTTATTGAATATGTTAGAACTGTAATGAAATGCTTCTTCTAATCATGTGGTTATTAAATAAATAAATAAATAAATAAATAAATAAATATGTTGTCTTTTTATCCACCATGTGACTGCCATGAAGGATCTTACATAGGGCATGAACCATTTCTCCACAAGAACTATGGCTCTCTGGTCATCTTGCTGCTTGCCAGATAGTGTCTAACTAAACAAATACAATAATACACATAGGGTTTCTGTGACTAGATTTTGTCTGTGGTGCCTGTGATCTCTTCACAGACAAATTAAGCACCCTTCCCTGATCTACATCCCTTGGCTCCAGGCTTCCTAAGTCCTTGTCACAGGCCCTAGAACTCCACCAGCGTCTGACAATTCCCAGCCTGTTGTTTGAGGAAGGTTCGGCTCACATGTGGAATGAACCCAAGCAACTCCCTGAGCAACTTTTAAACCAGAAGAAAAGCAATTGGACTAGGTGATGGAAAGTTTATTTAGAGCCTGACAAAAAACCAAGTTGAGATCATTCTGAGTCAGTTTTCAATGTTCTTAATGATATTCTGGCTTGGATTCTTGTTGTTTGGAACAGACTTTGCTCAAAAATCATTAAAGTCAGGTGTGGCTGTTCTCTAACCTATACTGACAAAACCCATACTTAGGCAAGAGGCCAGGCTAGCATTTAAGAATGTCTACATGGCTAAGCCACCGTTTCAACACTTTCACCAGAAGCCCCAAATGAGAGATGACTTCATTCCTTGAGGTGTGTTGTTTGGGCCTCAGAAAAGAACTTCACTACTTTACAGACACCTCAGTCTGCTTTTGAGCCTCTATCTTTCCCTCAGACTTTTTATTTATGATTTCATAAATAATTGCAAATGAATAAGTTAAATGGAGTGCCTATAAAGGAAGATAGTCAGGGGGCTGGAGAGATGGCTCAGCGGTTAAGAGCACTGATTGCTGCAAACCAGGTTTGGTTCCCAGCACCTACATGACAGCTCACAACCGTCTGTAACTCCAGTTTCCAGGGAATTTGACAGTCTCTTCTGATCTCTGAGGGCATTGCACAAACCCGGTGTACTTACATACATGCAGGCAAAATACTCCTACACATAAAAAAATGCATAAAATCTTTTTTTTAAGGATAAAAGTCAGAACAGATGGTACTATTAATGCCAGGAGATTGTCATTTTCATAAGATCAAGAGAAAGATACATATACATTATTATCCACTTATTTTTAACATTTTCCTGGATGTTCTAATCAATGTAATAGATAAGAAACTGAATTATAACAGACTTCAGTTTGATAAAAGACAAGGAAATTTCTCTTTATCCATAAGTAGAATCATTATAGACGAAAGCTCTATAGAGACTCCAAAACACTACCACATCTTACATTCGAACTTAGCAAGTCTCAAGGTACACTGTTACTGTTTGTGGTGGTTTGAATGAGACATGTCCTCTATAAGCTCAGATATTTGCAAACTTGGTCCCCGGTTGGTGGTGCTATGGAGATTTAGGTGGTGCAGGCTTGGTAGAGGAAGTATGTCACTGAGGGCAGGCATTGAGAATCTATAGCTTCACCCCACTTCCAGTTCTCGCTCTGTGTGTGTCTCTGTCTCTCCTGCTCTCTGTCTCTGCCTCTCGCTGTCTCTCCCTGTTTCTCTCCCCATCCCCTTTGTGTTCGCAGGTGGAGATGTGATTTCCTCAGTTTCCTGATCCTGCTGCTCTACCTGCTGCTTGCTACCATGCTTCCCTGCCGTGATAGACTCTTATCCCTTTGGAACCATAAAACAAAACAGATTCTTTTTCCTTAAAAATAAAAAGGAAAAAAGGATCTTGATCAAAGGGAGGGTCATGGGAAGCCCAGTTTCCTTATAAACATTGCATCCTGAAAGGAGACACCTGGACAGCTATGGTGTTGTTCGTTGCTGTTGTAGATTAAGATGGGGTGCTAAGACTGTCCTCTCATTTCAGTGACACTTCAAGACTGAATTGCTAACCAGGTGCTGTGTTAAACACCATTAAGCAAACTTCCAAGATTCAAAACAGAAGATGTTTCTACTCAATCCTAGGCCAGAAATTCATTCAGTTCCTCTGAAAATGACACCCCTGTAGTCTTAAGAGGTAAGAAGTCTCTCAGAGGAGTCTCATTTTTGACATGTCATTTATTCTATGTGGGTGATTATCTTGTGCTCTGAAAGTCAGTACCCACCCATTCTTAACTTCTGACCCAAAACAAATGGGGTGATAGATGTAAGTCAAGCTGAAAGGAGTCTGGTCCCTAAGTCACCAGGTCAAACAGCAGCAGCATGTCCAGATGAGCAAATAATGTCATTTCTCAGCATCTATCCTCAAACTTTGCCACCTCAGCTACATCTTTTCTGTATGTATCTCTGTGTGGTGTGCATGTGTGTATGCATGTTTGCCTGTATGGGGGTATACATGTGTGTGGATGCATGTATACGTATGTGCATACATATGGAGGCCAGTGGTTGGTATTGGGAGTCTTTCTTGATGGCTCTCCATCTTATTCCTTGAAGCAGGTTCTCTCAGTTATACCCAGAACTTGTCAATAGGGCTAATCTAGCTAGCCAGTTTGCTTCACAGATGCTCTACCTCTGCCTCTGAGCACTGGAACTGCAGGCAAGCCACCACACCCACCCAGCATTTACATTGGTACTGGAGATCTGAACTCTGGTCCTCACGATTTGCAGCAAGTACTTTATCTACTGAGTCATCTATCTAGCTGCTCCCTCCGCCCCCTGTTACTTTCTAAGTTAAGATATGGACAAGGCACCTGGGGCTATTGCCTTCACGACACCAGCCCCGGGAAATGCTATACATTTCTATCGGAGTTCCATGCTTGGGTGGTTGTTCTGGAGAACAGTGGTTCTCCCTGAAGGCCTTTGCTCAACTGCCTTGATATTTGATTTCAGCATATAGCATGAAATTATGGACCTGTTAAAGACGTAGAAGCAATAAAGAGTTATGTAAGGTCTAGTTCTCAAAGTCAACAGAAATGGGTTTCAGGTTGCCAGTATGACAGCATAAACAAAGGAGTTCAGGCTTTTCAAGGGCAGAGTCCGTGCTACCTGTATGGCCAGTCTGACCAGCAAAACATTCCCAGGGTATTTTTCTCAAGTGCCAACTTGACTTTTTCAGTCTGTAAAACGTGGCAGTGGTTGTTCTTACAAAAAGATTAGTGTAGTGTGTTAGGATTCAATCCACAGTTCACACCTATCTTGACATTGGACTGCAGCGGCATTCTCAAACCAGAGTTTGAATCCTGTCTCTACAATTGACTTGTGTCCATGAACAAATGACCTACTTTGTATGCCTCAGTTTCCTCATTCTCAAAGGGGACATGATAATAATCTCTCTTTCCCAGGTTGTGAGGATTTCAGAAGATAGCACACAAGTGCATTTTGTCGACTTTTAGGCCCAGAGTCAATAAATAGATTATTTAAAATCATATGTCTGAAGGATGGAGAGATCACTCAGCAGTTAAGAACACTGACTGTTCCTGCAGAAGACCCAGGTTCGAATCCTAGCACCCACATGGCAGCTAACAACTGTCCAGGCATTGCAGGACACGGGTGCACTTACATACATGCAGGCAATACACGCATACACATGAAATTTAAAAAATAACAAATAAATAAAAGAATTGACTATCTGGGGCTAGAGAGATGGCTCAGTGGTTACAAGTACTTGTTGCTCTTGCAGAGGACCTGACCAGTTCCCAGCACCCAAATAGTGGCTAATAACTACCTGTAACTAACTCCAGGGAATATGACATTCTCTTCTGGCCTCCAAGGGCATCTACATGCATGTGTGCAAATACACACAAAAATAAAAAACAAATCTTTTATTTTAAAAAATCATATGTCTGCCCTTCTCCTTGCTTTGTCCTCCTTATTCTTGCTGAAGGAGCCCTGGCTAGGCCTACGGAGGCTGCTCCTCAGTACCATCCTTCACTGCCCATTGCCCATCCCATTACTGCGTAGTTTACCTTCTGCCCTGAGACAGTTACCTTCAGTGATTAACTCAGCAAACAATTCCGGTTTATTTGGTAGTGAAGGAAGCAGAGCTATGGCTTGTTGATACCTTATTTGATATGAGAAATAAGAGTGAGGGTATTTGTGGAGTGACCACAAGCCTTAGTCCAGCCTCAAGTAGTAGTTGAGCCTCACAAAGGATTCAAGTTACCACAAAAGTTGATAACTTATGTCCTGCTTTCTCGTCCAAAACTCAGTTGTTACCTGGTATGTCTGCTGTCATGCAGAGAAAATATGTTACGTTTTTCTTATTTTGAATACTATATATGCAACAGGAAGGACTCAAGTTAACAAAAAATGCATGTCTTTAAATAATTTGAAGCTTGATTTACTATTGAGTTAAAAATCACTTATGTGTGTCTCGTTAAACTCTATCCTAGCCCTTGGGAAATTAATTTGTATATGCCATATTCATAGACTAGAATATCCAAAACTAGTTCATTTTCTACAAGTTCATTACCTCTTACATTACCTCTCCTTTCTATTTCCAGCAACAGTATTCAAACTCTCTCTCTCTCTCTCTCTCTCTCTCTCTCTCTCTCTCTGTGTGTGTGTGTGTGTGTGTGTGTGTGTATAGCATTTAGTGTCATTCTTCAAGTGTCATACATTTTTATTTTCATAGCCAAGGTCTCCCACTGGTCTGGAACTTGCCAAGTAGGCTAGACTGGCTGCGAACCCCAGGGACCTGCCACTGTCTCCCCAGTTGCTGGAATTACAAGAGCACACCACCATACCCAGCTTTTAAAATGTGAATCCTAGAGATCAAACTCAGACCCTTATGCCTGCAAGACAAGCACTTTACCAACTGGGCTGTCTCCTCAGCCCCAGGATGGCCATTTTCCAATTTCAAATACTTGATAGGTAGGGTCCTGATTCTTCCATCACCTTCCCACTGTGGTGAGGAGACACCTTCTCCTGTCAATGCACCATGGTCAAGCATACTGGTTAAGTCCCTAGACTCCATTACCAGACTTGAGTTTGATATGTTACTCTATTGCTTAGAGCCATGTAGCCTTGAGTCCTGCTTAACCTCCCTGTGAGTTCATTTTCTTATCTGTAAAATAAGGAAAATAGCAGAGCTAAGACAATATACTCAGAATAACACTGGCTGGGATAACCAAATGAGATGATGTTTAGCACAGGGCTAGAACATGGTAAGTGCTTGGTGCAATCTACTACTAACTGCACTATTGCTAATTGTCTAGACTATGTTCCTTCTTTTATTTTTTATTTCAACAGCTCTACTTTCACCTGTTATTTTTAGCTTGTACTGCTGTTTAATTTTACTCTGCGTTTGACTCTCCTCATTCTATCCTGCATTGCTCTGAGACATTGGATTTTCTTAAACCCTATGGAAGTCTACAGATTAGAATCTACAATAGTTTCCTATATTTTGTCATTTTTTAAATTATTTATTTAATAACCACATACTTAGAAGAAGCATTTCATTACATCAGCATTGACATATTCAATAACAAATTTCTGTGCTAGGCTGCATCTCTTACAAAATTGGCTGTACATTTTTAGGTTTACAGTTGAATTATTACAGTACAATATTGTACTCAGTATAAACCCTATAAACATAAAATTAAATGAGGTTTTAACCTTTAAAAAATATCACCATTTCATTATTAAAATACAGAGTTTCATACAGAAAACTTCATTTTTAATGCAATTGACATTAAGATGTTTGCACATGCGTTTCTAATCTCTATATATCAGATTATTACTAGTCACAGTCAGTTACTTTCTGAGCTCCTTGGCATCTGAGCATGAATATAAAGTCATCAGGCAGAGTTCAGTGATAATGTTTTTCACATCTATTAATTATTAAGGAGCAAATTTTTATGCTTTGAAGAATTATTTTTTAATCATTACATATTTTTAACTTTTTAATTACATGATTAGAAGCTTTTT
>NW_008358834.1:317907-318143 GCF_000622305.1 Nannospalax galili | reverse complement strand
ACCCTGTAAGACACAAATTTGAATGAGTTTTTTAACCTTTAAAAAAGATCTGCATTTCATTCCAGAATATATTGCTCCTTGAAGAAAGACTCATTGCTTTAGCCAACAACACTGAGATGTTGGCACATGCATCTCTAATCTGTATGTATCTGATTATTACTAGTCATAATAAGTTGCACTTGGGTCCTTGGCACCTGTGTATGGCAATAAAGTCATCGGGCAGATTTCAATGGTAT
>NW_008358834.1:317099-317855 GCF_000622305.1 Nannospalax galili | reverse complement strand
TTTTTTAAAAATTGTTGATTTTTTTTGTGTGTGTATATCACACAGAACATCCCAAATCATCTCATTTGACTATACACCCACTTCCCAGATAGCACCCTCCCATAGCCTCCCTCCCCCCACTAGAGCCCTTATACTCTGTTATCCCTGCTACTGTCTGCTGTGTTGTTGGCACCCCCAGCCATTCCCCACTACTTGCCCTTCTGTTGAATCTAGTCAGCCTATCTAGAGGCCTTTGTTTTAGGAGGGTCAGCTATTCCTCATCTAGCAGTAATCAGTTGTCAATATTCCTTTAGATAAGATTGGGGTCTGCTGTTCATTTTCTCAGTTCTATGCCGGGTTACTATCTGGGAGTCCCTTTGGCCACCCTGGCCAGCAACTCAAAAGAAGGTATCTCCTATCTGGCGTTGTTGCTGGTTATGTAGCCTTTAGCTATGCATGTGGACTCTTAAGAAATTATATTGGCCCCTTTAATCTGTGGTTATACTTTCCTTTTGGGTGTTTAAAGCCATACAGTTGGCCCAGAAAAACCAATTTATTTTTACTCTCCAGGTCATTTGAAGATCTGTTCCTCAGGGGTCACATGGGCTTAGGAGGAGCCCCTGGCTCCTTTCTTTTACCAGTTCCGCCTATGTGAAGATAAGTCAAAGGTCCTACTCGACCATGGTTGGCTTTGTTGGAAGCATGGAGGAAATGATTCCTCTGTGTTGACCCTCCTCTTTGTAGACTGGACACTGGTTCAAATCCATCTGGTGGGGT
>NW_008358834.1:316725-317052 GCF_000622305.1 Nannospalax galili | reverse complement strand
CTCCAATATAGGACATTTTGAGAGATGCTCATAGTCTCCTGGAACTAGTCGACCTAGGAGAGCAAGGAGCAAAAAGTGTCCTCTATGACCCTCTGACCAAATTATTATAGGCCTTAAAGTATGTCTGTTAAATACCCAAGAAGGTTAATTCCACCAGTCTGGTATTTTTAATTACTGTGTGTCATGTAGATAAATCTTGGGCAAAGACCAGTTGTTCTCAGATAAACCTTACTTAGACACATATTTCTTGATCTGCTACGTATAATTTCTCAGTAGTCTGTAGGAGGAATATGGTTCCCTCTGTTTTTCAAAACTAGCTAAGCATTG
>NW_008358834.1:315392-315753 GCF_000622305.1 Nannospalax galili | reverse complement strand
ATTCTTCTACAAGTGGAGATCCAGTTTTGCCAGCACCATTTGCTGAACATGCTGTCTTTCCTCCAGTGAATATTCCTGGGACCTTTGTCAAATATCAGGTGGCTAAAATTGCATTTACTCATATTTGGGTCTTCAATTTTGTTCCTTTGATCTATGGGTCTATTTTTGTGGCAGTACCATGTTGTTTTTATGACTATAGCTCTGTAACACAGCTTAAAATCTGGTATAGTAATCCCCCCGGGCATTGCTCTTAGTGCTCAGGGTTGTTTTGGCTATCCATGGTCTTTTGTGCTTCCGTATGAATCTTAGGATAGTTTTCTCCAATTCTGTGAAAAATATCATGGGGATTTTTATTGGTGTG
>NW_008358834.1:312649-313642 GCF_000622305.1 Nannospalax galili | reverse complement strand
AGAATGCATGGAATTATTTCAATCTTTTTGTATTTGTTGAGTTTTGTTTTGTGCCCCAGTATACGATCGATTTTGGAGAAGGTTCCATTGGGGTGCTGAGTAGAAAGTATGTCCTTTGGTGCCTGGGTGGAATACTCGGTAGATGTCCGTTAAGTCCATTTGATACATGGTATTGTTTAATTCAGATGTCTCTCTGTTAACTCTCTGCCCTGCTGACCTAGATAATGGAGACAGTTGGGTATTGAAGTCCCCTACTATTAATGAGTTGGGATTAATCTGGGTCTTAAAGTCCTGTAGAATTGTTTTTATGAAGTTGGGTGCACCAGAGTTTGGTGAATATATGTTCACAATTGTAATATCTTCTTGATTTGTTGTTCCTTTGATCAGAATTAAATGGTCCTCTTTGTCTCTTCTGATTAGTTTTAGTTTAAAGTCTATTTTGTCAGATATTAGAGTTGCAATGCCTGCTTTTTTCTTAGTGCCATTTGCTTGGTATATTTTTTTCCATCCTTTCACTTTGAGATAGTGTCTGTCCTTGAAAGTGAGATGAGTTTCTTGCAGACAACAAAAAGATGGTTTTGTTTCTTAATCCATTCACATAGTCTGTGTCTTTTGACTGGGGAGTTCAGTCCGTTAATATTTAAAGTTATTAATGAAAGATGAGTATTGAATCCTTTCATTTTTTTCTGTTTACATTCTTTATATAGCTATACTTTTCCACAGTTATACCTTCATTGAATTTCTTTCCGCAACCCATTGGGTATAGTCATTCCTTTCCTCAGCTCTTTGTATTGCTTCTGGAACTCTCTGAAGGGCTGGTTTTGTGGACATGAATTCCTTCAGCCTATTTATGTCATGGAAGATTTTTCTTTCCCCTTCGACTATAATAGACATTTTGGCTGGGTACTGTAATCTGGGTTGGCATCTGTGATCATTTAAAACTGGGAATACTTTAGTCCAGGCTCTTCTGGCTTTCATAATTTGCACTGAAAA
>NW_008358834.1:280076-312571 GCF_000622305.1 Nannospalax galili | reverse complement strand
TTGTTTTGTGTGTGTAGTGTTTTTACTACGATGTGCCGTGGAGAGTTTCTGTTCTGGTCCTGTCTTTTTGGTGTTCTGTATTACTTCTTGTATTTGTATGGGCATGTCTTTCTTTAATTTTGGGAAATTTTCTTCCATGATTCTGTTGATGGTCTGGTCCATGCCATTATCTTGGGACTCTTCTCCTTCCTGTATGCCCATGATTCATAAGTTTGGCCTTTTTATGGTGTCACACAATTCCTGCATATTCCATTCTTGTGATTTCTTAAATTTTTCATAATCTTTGCTTTCTGGTCTAGTTCGTCCACTTTGTCTTCCTGTCTTTATACTCTTTTC
Source organism: Nannospalax galili (assembly GCF_000622305.1). Taxonomy (NCBI): domain Eukaryota; kingdom Metazoa; phylum Chordata; class Mammalia; order Rodentia; family Spalacidae; genus Nannospalax; species Nannospalax galili. The sequence continues at coordinate 312,235 of NW_008358834.1, read as the reverse complement.
CATTTCGTTCATCCTATTGGTGAGGCTTTCTCCTGTCGTTTCTAATTGGCTTATTGAGTGTTTTACTTCCTTCTTCATTTCAGCCTGAGTATTCTTCAATACTTCTAACTCTTCTGAATTCATTCTAAAATTTATCCTTATCTTCTTTTAGTTCTTTGATTCTTTGTGTGTTCTTTAAATTCACTGATTTCTTTTATCATGTTTATAATTGTTCTTTTGAGCTCCATGTCCTGCATTATCTCTAGGGGGTTCTCATTGTACTCCTCTAGAGGACTAATTATTTCTTCTCTGTGATTCTGTCATGTGAATTTCTTTTGTAGTTTCTGATTCTTGTGTGAGACTCAGACCTTCGATTTTAGGTCTGCTTCTTTTTGTGAACCTTATGTGTCTTTGTGGTTTACTTTTTGGGCATGAAAAGCTGGTTTGTCTAAGCTTTCAGTTCTCTCTTTTGATTTTATATTGGAGTGGCCAGATTGCTTTTGTCTTCAGGAGTTCCCACAGAGTCCCAAGTCAGATGAGGATCAGATGCTCTCAGGCTTCTCCTAAGGTCTGGATCCCTCCAGGAAAGATTTTGGCCTCAAGAATTTGGGGGTTGGACTCTGCCTGGGAGCAGGGCCCAGGAAAGATGCTGATCTAAGGCAGCTGGTGGCCATGCCACCCAGAGATGCAAAGAAAGATGGGGGTGGGAAGAGGGCCCAAGGGCTCCTAGGGACTGCACTGAGGAGCTGGGTTGTTCTGGATGCAAAGGATCAGGAAGAGGAAAGGTCAGTCCCGGAGTCTGGAAAGAGGCTGGCCGGTGGTGCAAGCCCAGGAAAGTAGAGGGAGGTGAGGGCAGGGGCCAGGCCCAGAGTGCTCCTGGGGACCAGAGAAGGCACTGAGTTGGTCTGGATACACAGGATCAGGAAGCAGTGGTATTTCCCCAGGTGTCTGGGGCTCCAAGACAAGGAATGAGACAGGACCCAGGCTAGGAGGAGAGACCGGCAGGGGAGATGGGAGGGTGAATGAGGCTGGGGGAGTCAAGGCAGGAGGGTGTGATGGACTTACCTGGAGAGAGGCCTGTGGGTTGGAGGGAGGCCTGCAGGTCCTTCAGGCCCAGGGAGGCAGAGCAGTTTCCTATATTTTATGGCTTCCAAGCTGTACTATTCTGGGCAGTGTCTGAGCTGTTGAGAATTCACCCTGCTCAGTGTCCGTCCAGGTATAACATGGTGGTAGAGGATACAGGCTCTGGGTCTCTGTTTGCTAACTGTGTAATACATGTGTCTGTCATTGTGTGCCTTTGGTTATATCAGAATTTAAACTGTCTATTCAGATTGCTTCTCTACTTCCATGACATCTTTCACTCTCTGCTTTCTTCCTAAGATGAATTTTGCGTTCACATATCCTTGCAGGGGCAAGAACACAGTTCTCTGGCCCCTCTCCAGTTTTAGATATTCTGAGGTCTGGTTTGGTCCTGCCAAGTCCTGCATTGTTCTTTTCTGAGGTTCGGGTGTCCCATCTTGTTCCATGAATCTTGTGGGTCCTCTTTCTCCACTGAAGTCCATGATCTCCTCTGTGGCTTCCCTTGGCCTGACTCTAGGCCTCTGCTGGTCCATTGGATAGCTCAGTACTTTTGTGTTATTCTGGTTTATTAAGGAACTTCTGTTTCATGCCACACACAGGCTGTAGAAAACTATGGTTCTATTTCAGACCTTCACATCCTTAACAACTTCTATTAAACTCTATTTGGAGCAGGCAAGATGACTCAGTGGGCAAAAGCACTTGCCATGCAAGCCTGATGATTTGAGTTCGATCCCCAGAACCCATACTGGATGAAGAAAACTGACTCAAATTATCCTCTGACCTCCAGACATGCACTGTAGGACACACACACACACACACACACACACACACACACACACCACTCACTCACCAGATACATATACACATATGCACACAAATAAAAAATTTTAAAACATCTATCTAATTTCTTCTGAGTCTCAGACCCTCTGTTCATACAAATTGTTCCTGCTACTTTAATGCACTAATTTTTGTTAGATTACAAGCTTCTTATGGGTAGAGATCGTGTTTTCTCCCACAGGACCTAACACAATATTAAATAATCATTTAATAGTGTATTGACTAGTTAAACTCTAGAGACAATGCACTTGAGAGAGATTGTAGTCTATTTCTTCCTACCGTTGTCATACCCTGGATTAACACTTACTGTGCTCTTCCTGATGCTTCACTTTGTGCTAAATACTCTATTCATGTTATCATATACAATTCTCTCATCAATTTATAATTAGTGCCATTATTTGTCTCTTCTACAGATATGGGAGCTTTGATTTAGAGAGATTAAATAAATTTCTCAAGGAGCAACTAGGAAGCAAATCTAGTCTATCTGACTCCAAGTACCATGATCCTAAATTGGTCCTTGCTCAGCTGCCAGTTTCAGTGTGAGCTTTTGCCATTCTTTCTGCTTAGGTCTTCCAGCTGTGTAAACATTGGTTGAGGCTATTAATGCCTACACCTTGGCTGAGCTTCTCAAGTTGATAGTTGCTTCTCTTCTGCCGAGCATAGCTGTACTTCCACTCCTCATGACAATAGTGCTTTTTCCTCAGCTTGCAGACCATATTTCTCATCTTAGAAGAAAATGGTATGCAGAATGCCATATATATTGGTTTCATGACCTTAATATCTTAGTGGTTTGGAGTGATTCATGTATGTGTGTGTGTGTTTGTGCAGATTATGTGTGGCACGTGAACACATATGTGTATGGGTGCACAGGCCCATGCACATGAGGAGGCCAGAGAAAGATGGCCAGGTGCCCTGCTCTATCACTCTCTGACTTATTCCTTTAAGAAAGAGTCTCTCAGGACTGGAGAGATGGCTCAGCAGTTAAGAACACTGGTTGTTCTTGCAGAAGACTCGGGGCCCAATCCTAGGATTCACATGGCAGCTAACAACTGTCTGTAACTCCAGTCCCAGGAGATCCGGCAGCCTCTTCTGACCTCCGCGGGCATTGCACGATATGGGTGCACTTACCTACATGCAAGCAATACACGAATACACATAAAATAAAAATAATAAATAAAATATATATTAAAAAATGAAAGAGTCTCTCGCCGGGCATGGTAGTGCATGCCTTTAATCCTAGCACTCAGGAGGCAGAGGCAGGCAGATCTCTGTGAGTTCAAGGCCAGCCTGGTCTCAATAGCAAATTCCAGGCCATCTGGGGCTACAGGGGGACCCTGTCTCAAAAAGACCAAAAAAAAAAAAAGAGTCTCTCAGGGCTGGAGAGATGGCTCAGCAGTTAAGAACACTGGCTGTTCTTCAGAAGACCCGGGTTCAAATCCCAGCACCCACGTGGCAGCTAACAACTCTCCATAACTTCAGCTCCAGGGGATCCAACAGCCTCTTCTGTCCTCTGCAGGCATTGCACGACATGGGTGCACTTACCTACATGCAGGCAATACATGCATACATATAAATTAAAAAATAAATAAAATATTTGTTTTTAAAAAAGAGTCTCTCACTGAACCTGGAACTAGGCTGGTTGCCGGCTCCTGTCTCTGCCCCCTACAGCCCTAGGGTTACTGGCACCCGACTTTTTTACCTGGGTGCTGGGGATACCTGGATGCTAGGGATGTGAATGCAGGTCTTCACACTTGCACAAGTGATGGTACCTGCTGAGCCATCTCCCCAGCCTCTGGAGTTATTCTTAAAGGGGAGGCAAAAGAAGAAAATCAGTGAGGAGATTCATCAGGAGATTCCTCAGGAGATTCCTGAGGAACTGGTAGATAGACACAACTGAACAAGAGTCATGCAAAAGAACCATCAACCATTTGATTCTGTCCCCTGAGGTCTGTGTTCTTTGTGCTTGTGGAAGAAAATTTGTCTGACCCTGAATATGCTAGGCAAGAGTACATTATTTTCAGCATTTGGAAAAAAAGCAGATAATGTGGTACCACATCACAAAATCCTAGAAAATGTTTAAAAATAATAGATCTTGCTTTTCTAATATTTCTACTTTGAGCACATGTGACTTACATGGGAAGTAGCAACACCAAGTGCTTTCAAATGAGCTGTTGGCTAGAACAGCAGGATACAGAAACCTTGAGCTGCTGTGTTTTCTAGCTGACTCTGTGAAGTTACCCTGGGGTCAGTCTATATGATCAGCTCAACCCAAAAGAGGAACATCTCAAACAAACTGAATGACCCAAGGAAACTGAACTAAACTAGTTGTAGGTGGAGTTTCTTAGGGATAATTTTTTACACGTACTGGCCTTCTATATCATCATAAAACTCATTTATGTGGTTGTTTACTTCCATCACTCCCCATCAGATGTCTGAGTTAGGCAGTGAATGAAGCACTAGAACTAAGGATGGGATTCCTGAAAGTAGATGTGTAGGATCACAGCTGTAACAGTTATGACCAAGGGCTTGCATGACAGAAGCTGTGGAGTTGTTAGTTTGCTTGATTCTCTGTCCTTTCCCAGAAAGATAAGGTATGTTAGTCAGCTTTCCATCACTGTGATAAAAAAAATTGTAAAAAGTATCTTAAAAAGAGAAAAGGTTTATTTTGGCTTGTGGTTCAGAGATTCAAGACCACAGTCACTTGGCCCAGTCATTGTGGATTTGTAGTAAGGATGAACATCATAGCAGGGAGTCCATGGTAGAGCAAAGCTGCCCACTTCATGGCAGCCAGAAAGCAAAGAAAGAGAGGGGAAGGGGCCAGGGATGAAATAAACCCTTCAAAGTCATGCCCCCAAGTCACCTACTTTCTCAAACTAGGCTCCATCTCTAAATAACCCATTAGGTTATTGTGGTGGTTTGAATGAGAAATGGCCCCCATAGGCTCATGTATTTGAATACTTGGTCCCCAGTTGGTGGTGCTGTATGGGGAGGTTATGGATATTTAGGATATGCAGCCTTGCTGGAAGAAGCACTTCACTAGCAGTGGGCTTTGAGGGTTTGTAGCCTCACCCTACCTCCAGTTTGCTCCCTCAGCTTCATGTCTGTGGTTGAAGATCTGATCTTTCAGCTTCCTGCTTCTGCCACCATGGACTGCTGCATACTGCCATGCCTTCCCACCATGATGGACTTTTAACCCCTCTGGACCATAAGCCCAAATAAACACTTTCATCTATAAGTTGCTTTTGGCCATGGCATTTTATCACAGAAGCAAAAAATAATGAATACATCTATGAACTCATTAGTGGACTACTAATGAGGTTAGAACCTCATTATATAATGGTCTTTCAGTGACCCCCCCCCGCCACCTCTGAACACTGCTGCTCTAATGACCAAATATTCACCACACAAGTCTCCTGAGGACATTTCATATCCAAACCATAACACAATGGCATAGGATTTACTATATTGAAAGGATTTAAGAGGGCTGGGGAGATGGCTCGGTGGCTAAAGGTACTTGCCACCAAGCCTGATGACCTGAATTCAATCCTTGGGGTCCACATGGTAGGAGAGAACTGACTCCCAAAAGCACACACACACACACACACACACACACACACACACACACAAAATGTAATTTTTTAAGTTAATTTTTTGCCGGGTGTGGTGGCACACACCTTTAATCCCAGCACTTAGGAGGCAGAAGCAGGTGGATCTCTATGAGTTCCAGACCAGCCTGGTCTACACAGTGAGTTCCAGGCCAGCTGGGGCTATAAGGAGACCCTGTCTCAAAAAGGCAAAAAAAAAAAGAGTTATTTTTTTAGAAAGGCTTGTCTTCAAGAAGTTAAACACCCACAATAAGAGACCTTTGTTCAGTTCAAATATTTATAGAGTGCCTGGTAGTGGGAATACAAAGGTCGATAAAATAGTATCTTTGCTTTCTAGGAGGTTCAGTGTGGAGAAGACAAATTTTAAAACACATTTGTGATGGTTTGAATGAAAATGTCCCCCATAGGCTCCAAGTATTTGGACATTTTGTCCCCAGATGGTGGTGCTGTTTTGGGAGGTTTTAGAATGTGTGGCTATCCTGGAGGAAGCACATCACTGGGGGTGGGCTTAGAGAATTCTTAAGCCTTGTCGGATCTCCAGTCGCTCTCTTGCTTCCTGTGTCTGTGTGATGATGTGAGAGCTTAGCTTCTGCTGCTCCTGCTCCAGCCACCTCCCGCCACCATACCTCCTTGCCATGACGGACTGTAATTCCCCTTAAGCTCAAATAAACTCTTCCTTCTATAAATTGCTTGGGTCAGTGTTTCTATCACAGCAATGGAGAAAAATGACTAATACAACATGACAATGCAATATGGATGATGTTTACAAGGTATTATAGCAATACAGAAGGGTAACCTGAAGCAGAGTTGGCACAGGGAATACTTGGTGACACCGGAGCTGCTGACCTGGTTGGTGGCCCTGGATCTGGCAGAGAAGCAGGCCTGGAGGCTCTTCAGCAGAGCACAGCTGGCGCTGCCACAGCCTGCCTGCCAGCCACTGTCCTCGCCCAACAGGGTCCCACCTGCACATCGAGGGCACGGCCCACACGGTTCTTTCTGGGATGGCGTCCACCTCCAGGGCCACCTCGAGCTCGAGATCCTTTATAGGTGCTACCTTTCACTTTGGGGAATAGTAATTTATCAGTCTGAGACTCATGGGTGGTGCTGGGCAGGTGGTGGTGTCTGTGTGTACAGTGAGATGCAGTCATCCTGCCTCTGCATTGGTGCTCAAAATGAAGCTTGTAAAACTAGGTCATCCAGGATAAGGAACAGTCTGAAAGCTACTGCTTCACCAAATATGGAATAACTTAGAGGAGAGCGCAGCCTGATCTCTGCAGTATGTTAACCAGCTTGAGCCAGTCACACCTTTGTCACTCAGGTATCCTGCTGTCACAGAGCTAAAAGTAAACACTTTTGGTCCCTAAAACTCCTTTCCTCTACCACCCATATATAACTTCTACCGAACACACTTGCTGAACTGAATGAGAAAAGTAAACACAAATTTAAGGTACAGAAAATGTTTACTTCATCAAACATTTCACATTCAGAAACTGGAAAGAGGCAAAAACCTACTACATTAGCAGCTTTTAAGTTGAAGTCTGTTTTTGAAATGCCAAATGAAAAATGGTAACCGAGGATACCTCAACCGGGGCCTGCTCTGTCACTTCAGTGAGCAGCATCAACAACATTATTACATCTTGCAGTTATTATTGGATGAGGAAAGACCCTGGGGGGCCCAATATGTTAAAAGGGAGAAGTGAAAGGAATGAGGTGGAACCTAGCAAAGCTATTCTACTCAACTATCAAGACAAGCTGGAGCCCTGCTAAACTGCAGTGTTTCACACCATGATGCTGAAACAAGGAAACGAGCGGATGAGTGTAAAAGACTTCAAGGAGAAATGACAAATCTATCAGAAGAAAACCAACGGCAGAGAGATGAAGGCTTAAGGCTTGGGAAGGTAGCATCTTTGGTCAACCTGGATCTACCTCAACTGCACCCTTCACCATCACTGGTCCTTTTCCTTCTCTTCTGGCTGTAACTGCAGCCATTTTTGTTGGATTCTTTCCAGGGAAAAGTCATCTTATAGAATGAAGTGTGTTGAGTACCTTCATTTCCTCCTTCCCTCCCTCCCTTTTCTCCCTCCCTCCCTCTTTCCCTTCCTTCTTTCCTCCCTCCCTCTCTCCCTTCCTACCTTCATCTCTCCCTCTCTCTTCATCTGCCTTCCATTTTTCTTTCTCTCTTTCCTTCTCTTTCTTCTTTAAGAAATTTTATTTAGGGGGCTAGAGAGATGGCTCAGCAGTTAAGAGCACTGGATGCTCTTGCAGAAGACCCAGGTTCGGTTCCCAGAACCTACATGGCAGCTTACAACTGTCTGTAACTCCGTTCCAAGGGATCTGACACCTTCTTCTGACCTCCGAGGGCATTGCACCACATGGGTCCACTGACAGACATGCAGGCAATAAGCTCATACGCATAAAATAAAATAATAAATATTTTTTTAAAACTCTTAGATGTCTAGAAGCCTTTGAGAGAGAACTGACACTGATTCTAATCACTTCAACAGTTATCAAAGTGCCTGAAAGCAAATCCTGAATCCATTACTCTAGAGTCCAGCTTGGCAGACAAAAGAAAAATGAGGAGGCACCCAATAGAGGGATGTTTTTGGAAGCCTTTATCAAGAAATTCCAATGGACCCTCATATGAACATGTGAAATTTGCCCTGTTCTGACTTTTTTCTAGTTCCCTGTCTAGAACTTGTAATGCTAATTCCTCTTGCCTTTACTTCTCCTTCACATTTCCTATTCACCAGTCAAGGACTTTCTTTTCCCCCTACAGATAAGAGTTATGCAATTTGGGAGTCTTTTAGATAGACCCACTGAAGGGGTACCCAGTTGCCTCAACCTGTGTCCCTGTTCATCATGGAAGAAGCCAGCATAGTCTGTGTCCTGATTCCCTATCCACAAATTGGGTAACCTCTTCAGGGGATGGTGTGAGAAGAATAGGAGGTAGGAATTGGCTAGGCAGTTAGGGTAAAAAGACCCCAAAGAAAAGTAGCCCGTTTCTTGGCTAAAAGTCAAAATGTCCTTGGGCCACCTAGCAACATACTGTGTTCCAAAGACCAAAAATGTCAAAGTATTTGGGACCTCTTATCTAATCCTTAGAAGATTTTAGGGTTATCTCTTTAGAGGGGGCAATATTAGAGTAGCAAAAAAACCCATTTTTTAAAAAAAGAAAGTATATGAAGTTATCAGAAAAAAGGGATGGGGAGATATGGGAGGAGTTGGAGGGGAGGGAGTGGGCATAGATTTGATCAAAACACCTTATATGCATATATGAAATTCTCAATAAATTATTTTTAAAAAATTAAAAATTAAAAAAACCTCTTAGATGAAGAACTATTCTTTGTGATTTTGATACCAGTTCAAGTAAGAATTACTCAGAATCTTGTAAATGTTGTTTTAATAACCTCTTTCAATTTTATATTGTTATTATCGCTTGAAATTCATTTTTAAAAATATTAGCTGGGCGTGGTGGTGTATGCCTTTAATCCCAGCACTCGGGAGGCAGAGGCAGGCGGGCCTCTGTGACCTCTGTGAGGCCAGACTGGTCTGCAGAGCGAGTTCTAGGCCACCTGGGGCTACAGGGAGACCCTGTCTCAAAAATACCAAAAAAAAAAATTATGTTTATGTGTATGAATGTATTGCTTACATGTATGTAAGTGCACCCATGTGGTACAATGCCCTCAGAGGTCAGAAGAGGGTGTCAGATCCCCTGGAACTGCAGTTACAGGCAGTTAGCTGCCTTGTGTGTGTTGGGAATCAAACTGGGTCCTCTGCAAGAGCAGTCAGTGCTCTTAATCACTGTGCCATCTCTCCATCCCCATTGAAATGCATTTTATTTAGATTACTAATCTTACTCTTTTCAGAAAATGCCAAGACTTTTTCTGTGGGAAACTGGTACTTCTTGCCATGTAAATTTCTCCTTTACCTTTGCTAATATGGAAGAAATTTTCTTATCCTTGGTGAAGCAGTTGTTGGCTGTTTTTCATCCTTATAATCCTGTCACATGTTATTTCACACACACACCCTATTGACAGGAAGGAAAGAAGGAAGGAAGGGAGGGAGGGAGGGAAGAAGAAAGGAGGGGGCGAGGGAGAGAGGGAGGGAGGGAGGGGAGAAAAGAGCATGGGCATGCTCCTAGAGAAACTTTAAAACCCAAGTACTTGTTTAAACAACACTGAGATAGTGGAAGTGAGGTTGGAAAGGCAATATTGACTCCAAACAGGAAGAACATTATCAGTGAAGGAACAGAGGCATATGCAGTGTGTTTAATAAACATGTAGAAAAAATGAAAATCAGAAAAAAATAAATCAAGATAATGGGTCTGAATAAAAACAGCTCTGAGAGCCACCCTAGCCCAGCTTGGACCATCTCATAGAGAATTTGCTGTTTGCTATTTGTGTTTCCAATTCAGCCATTTTAATTTCTAATCCCATTCCTGTATTTGGTTTGGATATTTACAGAAGGAAAAGGAAAATGTGACTGAATGAAAATAATGAGAAGGAAAGTTGTAAAACAGATATTTGCATGTATCTTCATCTGATGTCTTAAACATACCAAAGTCAACACATCCAACCTGATCTCTCCCCTAGAAATCTGTGACATAGAGAGCCTTGCACATCTCAGCTGATGGTAACTCCAAAATTCCAGGTGCTTAAACCAAGTGTTGGAACTCGTCCTTTACTCTTCCCCATCACATCCCACATCCACTCCATTAGGAAAATCTATTGTCTCTTCCTTCAGAACACCCCACCATTTCTCATCGTCTCCAGCTGAAATCACATTACCTCTCATCTGGATTACTTCAGTGGCTTTCCAACAAGTCTCCCTGCATTTACTCATGAACTCTTACAATCTAGTCTCATTACCAAAATACTCTTCTACCAACATAAGTCAGAAAAGAAGACAATCTGAAAATACTTCATTATTTCAACTATATATTTTTGGAAAAATCAAACATGAAGATAATTTTAAAAAGTCATTGCTTTCTAAGGGCTGGGAGGAGGAAAGGCTAAATAGAGGATTTTTAGAGCAACAAATCTATTCTACACATTATAATAGTGGATACATGTCATTGTTCTGTTTCCAAGCTAGAATCATCAGACCAAGAATGAATGACTCCTAATGCAGACCATGGTCTTTAGTGATAATGATGTGTCAGTGTAGGTTCATTGTTTGTAGCAAACTGATGAGAGGCATCAATGGGCAGGAAGAGGCTTCACATGTCAGGGTATGAAAGGGAAATGTCTGTACCCTCTCAATTCTGCTCTGAACTTAAAACCTCTCTAAAAATAAACTCTATCTTTATAAATAAATCAAATGATATTGCCTAAGACTCTACTCAGTTCCTTTCCCAGCCAGATTAAAAGCTGAAGGATTTTCATTCATTTATTTATTTTTACATATCAGACAAGTACTTTAATAGGGATCTACATCCTTCAACCTAAAGGCTAAAGTTGTTTTTTTAAATCTATCTATCGATCGATCTATCATCTATCTATCTATCTATCTATCTATGTATCTATCTATCTATCATCTATCTATCTATCTCTCTATCTATCATCATCTTATGTTTAGGTAAGTACACATATGCCATGACATGTGTAGGAGTCAGAAGACAACTTTTGAAAGTTGCTTCTCCTCTTCCAGTATATGGGTTCCAGGGATTAAATTCAAGTCACCAGACTTGGCAGCAAGCAGCCCTATCCACTGAACCATCTCACCAGTTCCAAAGCTGAAGTTCTTCATAGCTTTAGGAACTTTGCTGTGACTATTCCTCTGTCTGAAATACTCTTTCCTTAGTGATCTGTTAACTCCCTTACTTCCTCAGGTCTTTGCTAAAATTTCACCTCTCAGTGAGAGAGATCCTATCTACCCTAGCTAGTTCTGAAATTCATGAGTACCAACCTCTTTATTTTTTCCTTTTTTCCAAGTCCTTGCAACTTATAATATTTAATACATTTATTATCTTTATTGCTTAATTTCTTGTCTCTCCATGCTAGATTATAAATTCTATAAGGGATTATTTTTGGTTCATTGATGTGTCCTAGATTACTTAAATGCTGAGTGAATGGATGAATGAATGAATAGTTGATTTGAATATCTTCAATCAAAAGTGCTATTTTCCATTATTGAAATTGCCTGGTTTATTCCTTTTTTCCATTGTGTATGTGTGTGTCCAGCCACAGCTGTGGAAGCTAGAAGACAACCTGCAGAGTTGATTTTCTCCCTCCACCACGTGGGTCTGGGAGATATAACACAAGTTGTCATCAGCTGAACCAGCACACACACACACACACATACACACACACACACACTGAAGGGTCCTAATTCCCTATGTAGCCAAGGATGACCTTGAACTCCTTGAACTCCTGATCCTCCTGCCTCCATCTCCCAGCTGCTGGGATTACATACCCAGCTTGTGACCCAAGCTGGTTTTGAACTCTGTATCCTTCTGCCTCAGGCTCCTGAGAGCTAGGATTGCAGATGTGGGCCACCAAATCTAACTCCATTCTTAATTCCAGGGACTAAATGAAAAGAAAAATAAAATCTTCCTAGGCATGACCCTGGATAGGAAAGAGATATCTTGTAAGACATTTCTCCAAGGAAGAGGAGAATTAGGGCCTTCTACATGGCTCAGTGGGTAAAGGCACTTGCTGCTAAGCCTGACAGCCTGAGGACCCACATGATGGAAGCAGAGAACTAACTCCCATAAGTTGTCCTCTGACTTCCACACCTGATGTGCTCCAAAGGTGTGTGCATATGTGTATGCACCCCCACACACACAACACACTAAATGGTTTTTTAAAAAATTTTTTCATATTTTATTTTCATTTTATGTGTATGTATGTATTGCCTGCGTGTAGGTAAGTGCACCAGTGTCATGCAATGCCTGTAGAGAACAGAAGAGGCTGTCGGATCCCCTGGAACTGGAGTTATGGACAGTAGTTAGCTGCCATGTGGGTGCTGGGATTCAAATCCAGGTCTTCTGCAAGAACAACCAGTATTCTTAACTGCTGAGCCATCTCTCCAGCCCCACTAAATGGGTTTATTAAAAAGACATTCTAGCCAGCTGGGGCTACAGTGAGACCCTGTCTCAAAGAGACCAAAAAAAAAAGACATTCTAAAACTATAGGGTTTTTTTTCCTCTGTAGATTTTGTGTTGTAAGTTCTTTAAGATCTTTCCTATCACCAGATTTAAAATATATTTTTATACTTGTTCTAATGCTCATATAATTTAGGCTGTGGTTGTTTTGTTTTTCTAATTTGAGTCAAGTCTTTAATCCACTCAGATTTTGTCCCTGTGCTTTTTTGTGTGTGAGAAATAGGGAGCTAATATTATTTTCATAAATGCAGTGATCCCAACAAAATATTAAATATTCCAGCCTTGCCTCATTCATTTGTAATGCCATCTCCTCACATGGTCTAACTTGAATTCTTTGTTCTTTCAAAGCATTTGTGGGTTTTGTCACTAATACCAAAGAATAATAACTAATTTCTATGACTTGACACTTTAGTTTCATTTTCAGGTAGTAATCTCTGGGTGGTTTTTTCAATTTTTCATTTTAAGACAGGGTTTCTGTGTGTGTGTGTGTGTGTGTCCCAAGCTGGTCTCAAACTCACTATGCAGCAGAAGATGACTTTGAACTTCTGATCTTCCTACCTCACCTCCACTTCCACCTCTTCCTCCCCTTCCCCTTTCCTAGATGGCTGGGATTACAGGTAAATGTATTGAAAATTGGGGTATGGATTCTACTTTTTTTGGGGGGGGTCTTTTTGAGACAGGGTCTCCCTGTAGCCCCAGCTGTCCTGGAACTATGTAGACCAGGCTGGCCTTGACCTCACAGAGATCCGCCTGCCTCTGCCTCCCAAGTGCTGGGATTAAAGGTGTGTGCCACCACACCTGGCTTGGATTCTACTTTTGACTGAGTATTTTTGGGAAGGAAATGAGTTGGCAAAGTTTTTTCTTAAATATGGGCTAAATGGCTGGTGCGTCCATAAACAAGAAAGATCAACTTGAAGAGCTTCCTCTAAAGTAGTAAATATGAGTCTGATGTTGGAGCTCTGATGGAGGGTCTAAAAATGTGAATAAAAGCTAAGAGATGAGAGACAGAATGTTGTGCAATATCTTAAACTCATTGTCATTATAGTTTATTTAGTAGTCTTAATCCACCAAGTAGGTAGCAAATAACTTTGCACATAAAAATGAGGGCAAGGTCTTTCCTCTTCCTCTATTAAACTTAGAGAGTTACATACCAGGTCATGCCCAGTGAAGCATCACAGCATCCTGGTAAGATCCTTGCACTCGCAAGTATATTTAATTGCATGTTCCTGGTCTTTCGGATTAGCTGTTTTGCCAAGTTAACTCATTTCAGCTGCAAAGTATACAAGGTAACCACAGAACACTGTTGAGCAAAGGAGGCTGAGGATCAGCTGAAAATTATGATCTAAAAGGTTGGGGTCTAGTCCATAAAGTTAGGATTGGGCTAGTGAGATGTCTCAGAGAGCACTTATTGCCAAACCTGATGACCTGAGTTCAGTCCTCGGAACCCACATAATGGAAGAGAACTGATACCTGCAAGTTGTCTTCTGACTTCAGCATGTGCATCTTGTCACCTGCACATGTGCAAGAACACAAATACACACACACATACACACACACACATACACACACACACTCTCACACACACAACTAAAAAATTAAATCTAGGAGTGACACCAGAAGTCTTAATACCTTTATCCAGGCCAATGCAGTTGAATTTAAAAGAACTGGTGGTAAGTCTAGGGAGATGGCTCAATAGGTCAAGCACTTGCAAAACCCATGTAAAGCCTGGTCTCATAGTGCACATCTGTAATCTCAGTGCTCTTATGGTGAGATGGGAGGTGAAGACAGGAGAATCCCAGAAAGCTCATGAGCCAGCTAGCCTAACATGCCCAGCAGCAAACAACAAAGAGACCTTATCTCAAGCTAGGACTGCCATCAGTTTGTCCTTTCACCTCCACATGAGCCACAGCATATGCATGCACACACACAAGAAGGCACACAACAACAGGCATACACATACACATATCACACACCAACAAAAAGTAAAAATAAAGAAATAAAACAATATTGAAACAGAGGGTCTTCAAACCTTTAATGCTTACCCCCCCACACACACACAAAAATAAATAACAGGATATCTGATGTCTTTTGGGGATGGTAGCCACTATACCAATACTCAGACATAATTTTCTTAAGTGCCAAAATGAATTTCCATACAAGTTGATTTTTAAAAAACAGCATCTGTTCTCCTGGTGGTAGAGAAGTGAACTGGACAGACACACAGTTCCTTCCTTCACAGTCTCTTCCCCATCAAAGTGCTTTACATTAATGTTAAGACAGAAAATTGAGTACTTGCAACTAAGCTGTGGAATGACAACTCTCACTACTTAATTATTGACATCCTAGGAAATCTAAGCCTCCTCTAAAGCTTTACAAACTTTTCTATACATATTTTCCTTTCTCTTCTTAAACACCAAATTCAAATATCATTAGCCAGGATTCATGACCTAACTTGTTAGCTTCATGCTACTTTAGGTTCACCTCTTTATTGCTACAGTCAAAGGGCTTAGTGTAGGTGTTGTCAGGTGCTATCCTCCAAGTCAAACTGCCTCCAGCGTCATGAGATCAGCTCTACCTACTTGAGAGTCCATCACGATTAGGCCTGTTGACTGTTGGCATTTCCTCCTAGAAGCTGATGGGAGTCTCGGACCCTCACGGTGAGTATTCCAGTCACTCCTCCCAGTCATGTAGATGCAAGTGCCCTAATTATCTGTGGCCTCTGGCCTTGGGGAGAGACTAAAGTATATAGGCTGGGGAAAACTAAAGGAAGGGGCTCCATCTATTCAGCTATGAAGACATTATCCATGCTCGTATAAATAAAAATTCCTGGAAAGAAGCCGCACCTTCAGTTGAAATTTCTGCAAGGCTGATTAACTGATTAGAACTTCAATGACTGTGGAGAGTCTGGAAGGTTCCCAGTCCAGAGCCAAATTAGTTTGGGCCGTCTTTAAAAACCCTCTTAATAGCTATTTATTGCCCTCCTCTGTACACAACCTATCATCCTGTGACCATTAGGTAAATCATTTGGCACTAATTTTCCAACCAACTGAAAAGCTAAGAATACTATCAGATAGGATCTGAGGCCTTTAACAGGTTTTCCTGCTTTGCTTTAGCCCACCTATGCATTTGAAAAGTTTATGACTTTTTAAAATTCTATTACTATAAAAACTTCGTGAAATGGCTTCCACATTGGAACATGCAATTTGAGGTAACCTAAGTCTTTGTTCCTAGACCATGATCACTCACATTTAGCTTCAGAATAAAATTCTTATCTCCTTTGAGGTGGGTGAGAGGTTCTTTTACGTCAACATCGTGCCAACTTTCCAGTGCAGCAGCTTTGGGGTCACCCAAGCCTCTATTAGTAACCCCTCACCCATGCTCTGTGAGTCCAATAAACTGATCCGTTCCCCAGGACAAACTCTGGTGGAAACCATACTTTGATTTGTTGTTAGGACAGGAGAGACGTTCACATCTTTCCCAGGGAAGGAATTTTTGAAAAATGTTTTGGTTTTGTTTTAGGACAAGGTCTTGCTGTGTAGTACATCCTGACCTGAAACTTGCCATAATCCCACAATCCTCCTGTCTCCCAAGTGCTTGACTTACAGGTGTGCACCATGATACCCAACAAGTTTATTGTAGCCTTAATGTCAAACCAGACTTTACTGGATCACCCCTATGATTAGGAACTCACCCTATCAACTAGCACTTCTCATATTCACCAAACTCTCCACAGAAAATTATCTCCTACCCAGGGAGAAAGTGGCTGTTTACACTTGGAGGTGCTACGTGGAAGGAGCCTGAGAGTAAACATGGGTTGCTGGAGGTTTGGTTTGGGATCACAAAATGCATCGAGAGTAAACCAGAACTCCAAGGTCTGAAAAAGACCACCAAGAAAATGCCTTGATACTGGAGTATATCTGACCCATGCCTTCTCCATAAAAACACTCAGAAGGATTAAAGGTGCAGAAACATGGACACAAAAGGGCCTGGCCATAACCAAAGACTCTTCCAGAAAGTGTCAGGAAAGTCTGTAATACAGCTTGTCCTCTCCTGCAAGTCTATACAACAGTGCCAAAGTTGACATCTCCACACACTTTGGTTTGTATTTGTTGCTTGGTTTTCATATTAACTTTCATATTCATTTATATGCAAAACTAATAAATTTAGAGAAAAGAAACTATGCTATCAAAGTTCAAGATGTTAACTTTGATCGTGTTAATTACATCTCACAAGGCCCAGGTTTGGGAAATTTTTTTACTTAGGCTAAAAGTTGTTGTAACTCAATAAATGGGTTAGATCTGAAAATTGGTGGAAGATCAATAAACTGGACACATGATGCAGAGGCCCTTAGGACTGTACGGGTAGTCTTGTTTTATTTTTGTACCATCCCACTGTTGCAATATATTTTAACCACCTTTTTATAGTGTTCTGCATTTAATAGTACTAAGGAAGAAAAGGGAGGGGGAGTGGCATATCTTTAGCCAAACAGCCAGATTCAGCCTTAGTGGGTTCTGAATATATCAAGAGTCTAGCTTGGGACTAAAAGGATGGTTCAGAAGTTAAGAGCATTTTCTGCCCTTCCAGAGGACACAAGTTTGGTTCTCAGCACCCTCACCAGGCAGCTCACAAACACCTATAACTCCAGCTCCAAGAGATCTGACTCCCTCTTCTGGCTGCTTCTAACACATGGACAAATACAAATACAAAAAAATATTTAAAAAGGTCCAGTCTTTATTGCCCAGCACTTAAGGAAGAAAAATCTAATGTCACTGTGTGGGGGTTGAAATAAGTGCCAAAAGAAAAGCAGTTCCCACCACCTCCAAGAAGCAGGAGCTGTTGCTCTTCAGGAAGGAAGATGCTGGTGTGGTTGTGTAACATGAATGGCCGCGGCACACACATTGTGTCAATCAGATACTCAGAGCTCAATCCTGTAGTCAAATTGATAACAGTCACTCCAGGAGTTGAGGAAGAATGAATCCAGACCCCTCCAACCAGCAAAAGCTTTCCATTAAGTACGTGCGCTGTGTGAGAGTACCTTGGGGTAATCGGAGGCTGGATATCCACTGATTCCCAGAGGAATCCGTAAAACGTTGGTTTCAGAAAGAGTACAGAGCTCAGTGGCTCTTCAGAAGCCCCAAGACCTCCAGCAATCAGGGCTCCCCCTTCCCAACTGCAGGCGCTATGGGAATGCCGAGCTTCAGGGGCCTCCCCTTCCACTGGGATCCTGACCCACGCCAATGTCCCGACATGTAGGAAATGGCAGTCACTTAGTACAGGTTCCACCACACTTCGGCCGCCATATACAAACAAGTATCTCTGATTCTGATGGTATACTTCCGTGGTTGAATGCCGCCAACACGACAACTTGAAATCTTCTTCGGAGCCAACCTTTGTTACTGTCACATTCAGGACCTCATAGCAATTATCCTCACTTCTATTTAAAAGAAGCTGGAGAGCCCCTGAGGCTGCACTTACTGGGGAGAGTCTCCCTCCCAGAACCAGAGCCCGAGTATCTGAAAGTCTCGACACGGTGTGATAAAGGCGTCCATCCCACTGTCCTCCCAAGCCCCAAGTGTTTATTTGGCTGCCTTTCCATTCCGAGTCACAGGCTCTCCAAAGCAAGTGAAATGTGCTCACTCGGCAGTGTCGCCCCTCCTGTTCCCCAAATCCTCCTGTACTGAGAATAACGCCAGGGCTCAAGAGCACAGAGGCGTGGCCGTATCTCCGCAGGTTTGAGTACTGGCTGCTACAAGTGATTACTCTGGCAGAGAAAACTCCGGAAGGAGAAGCAGGATCTACCCGAGAAAATGTCCCGGAGGGAGGAAACACCGGAGTTTCGGACAGAGTGGTTCCCCTAGATGCCGCCAGAATGAAATAGTGGGCACACTTCAGATGCCACTCCTCAAACTCATCAAAGGGTTCAAGAGTTTCCACCCGCCGGCGCTCGTCTGAGGGGAGGAGGCGGCGATAGAACTCATTCAGATCCATGGCGCTGCAGGCCGTCCAGCCGGCTACAAGGAAGCGCCGCCGCTGGGCCTCCACGTCGGGAAAGTGGTCCAGGCCTTGCAGCGGAGCGTTCAGCTGCCGAAAATGCTGCAGCATGACCTGCCCAAAGGCATCCCGCGGATTCATCTGCTCATAGACCACGAAGAGGGCATCGGAAAAGCGCTGAGCGGCCCAGGCGATGATGGCCGCGGCGCTGGTAGGCTCCAGGTAGGTCAGCACCGCCTCGGCCAGGAGCAGCGTCGGAGAGGTGGCGTCCAGGCCCGCGGCGTTCAGGGCTTTGTCTAACCGCTGTAGCTGCCGTAGGTCCAAGCCCAAGAGGCTGTAGTCCGGAGTCGCCAAGTACAGAGGCGAGGCGGGGTCCCCGGTTCGGAGTGGCCCGGTCACGGCGCACAGTTCTGGGGTTTCTCGGATCCTCTCTGCCTTGCGCCTGGCCACGTCGGGTAAGTCTACCTCCCAGACTGCAGCCCGGGCCAGGAGGCCTTCGGATTTCAGGCGAAAGTATAGCGAGTCGGAGCCGGCACCCAGAGACAGGATCTGGGCGCGCGTGGGCTCGGGTAGCAAGCCGGTGTGTCGGAGGAAGGCGCGCACGCAGTGACGCACGGCGCACGCGCGCACGTAGTAGCCCCGGTGGATGAGCGGCGCGCGCCGCGCTGTGCCCGGCACCAGTAACACCGCGAAGGCGTCGCGCACATATCCGCGGGCCGCGAGCGAACGCTTGCTGAGGGCGCTACTGTCGTTAGTGTTCTGGACCGCCCCAGTCAGGCGCGCGCGGCTCCGCGGGCCCATGGTCAGAAGTAGTCCCTCAGCCCCACAGCATACACCCGGCGGCCCGCCACACGGAAGACTCCTCGCTTCCTCCGGGTGCTGGTGCGTCACTTCCGGCAGGGCTCAGTTGGCCAATCCGAATCCAGGAGGGTGTTGCTGGTCTTGAAATTCTACCACAAGCCGGTCGTGGTGACACAGGCCTTTAATCCCAGCACTTGGGAGGCAGAGGTAGGAGGATCTCTGAGTTCAAGGCCAGTCTGGTCTACATAGTGAGTTCCAGGACAGCTGGGGCTACAGGGAGACTCTGTCTCAAAAAGACCAAAAAAAAAATTCTGCCGAGAATGACCTTTTGGTGTTCTGTGCCGCTTTTTCCCGGGAATGTGGCCTCCAACCTTGGTGACCGCTAACGTCACCACTTCTCTACAAGGCGTTTCCGCCTGAGGGGAGAGCATGTGTAGATTTGAGAAATCTGTCTAGCGGGTGAGTCTGGGTACTGAGGACCTGACTTCCATTGCTGGTGAAGGAGGAGTTTGGTACGGGCAAAAAAGGCGCAGCACCGCCGAGCTTTAGAAACATTGTTCCATGGCTGAAAGTAATAGTTCCTAGTTTATTGAATGGTCTCATTGTTACCAAAGAAAATACATTTAAGTCTTAAATTAGGCCAGGTGGAAAGTGAAAAATCACACTTTTACAGTAATTGCGACTACTGATTCTCTTGTATGCCTAACTCTGCTAGCTCTGCAGTGAAACTCACCATCTCCCATCTTTAAAATGACACTCCCCCCTCTTTTCGAGATTCTGTGATGCTAAAGTAGTGCTGAGTATGTTCCACTGAGAATAGCTTGGGGAGGGGAGGTGACTAATCCCTGTGACATGTTACGAACCTTTTTTAAAAGGAGGCAGTCCAAATCGGAACTTTAAATGACCATAAAATTTCTAAGTACCTAGGAGCCATCGGTAAGAAGCCACTTCCAGAGATATGTGAGAAATTCGTCATTTATTAATTTACTGTCTTACTGAACTCAAGGAAGGAAATCAGGATGACTTTAAGAATGGTTAATTCAGGGGCTGGAGAGATGGCTCAAAGCTTAAGAGCACTGGCTGCTCTTGCAGAGGACCCAGGTTCGCTTCCCAGCACCCACATGGTGGCTAACAACTGTAACTCCAGTTTCAGGAGATCCAACGCCTTCTCCTGACTTCCGTGAGCACTGCGTGACATGGATGCACTTACACACATGCAGGCAATACACTTATACCATAAAAAAAAGAGTGGTTAATGCAAAGTAGTAATGCATAATGATTAAGAGTGTGAGTTGGTGTGCGCTGAAGAAATGACTTGGGTTAAAAGCACTGGCTGCTCTTGCAAAGGACCTGGGTTTGGTACCCAGTACCAACATAACAACCCTCAGAAACTCCAGTTCCAATGGATCTGATGCCCTCTTCTGGCCTCTATGGGCATTGCACGTATGGGTACACATACATGCAGCCAAAAACATATGGAATATAAAATAAATATATAAATAAATATATAATAAATAATAAATGTTTGGAGTCCAACTGGTTTGGATACTAAAGAAAAAACTAGTATGGGGCTGGAGAGATGGCTCAGCAATTAAGAGCTGGCTGCTCTTGCAGAGGACCCGTGTTCAGTTCCTAGCACCCTATGGCAGCTAACAACTGTCTGTAACTCCAGTTCCAGAGGATCCAACACTCTCTACTTCACCAACCGAAACTCACCCAACGTTTACAGTAGCCAAGATTCAGCTGCATAATATTTATAATATCTTAGATATAAGGTGTACTGTTTGTGATTACTCTTAGCAACTACCATAATTCATTATTTCTATATAGAAACCAAGCTAACAGTGCTGAGAAACTCCTGTGCCCATAAACTGAAACAGAACTCTTTAGTTGTGTTTCCAAGACTGCCAATTAATTAATCAGGGAAGCATAGCCTGTCAACTCAGACCACAGAAGCAGAGAGCAGGGAAACTCCACTCCCAAGGTGGAAGCATTCTTTCTCCAAAGCTTAAGTCAAGGCAAGCTGAATAGCCTCAACAAAGACAGAATAGCTAAAGAAGAATGTGTGATACAAAGAGTTTTTTCTTTTGTTTTCAGATGAGAGCAAATGCATATAACACGTGAATGTTCTCCTGAAAGAAATTACTCAGCAGGGGAGAGAAGGGGAACAAAAAAATGAGACACTAACTTATTGATGTAATAATGACTTGAAACAGATAAGAAGACATGAGATCCTGGTCTTTGACTAATTTCAGATTTCTTTTTTTCTTTCTTTTTTTTTTTTTTTTTTTTTTTTTTTTTTTTTGGTCTTTTTGAGACAGGGTCTCCCTGTAGCCCCAGCTGTCTTGGAACTCTATGTAGACCAGGCTGGCCTTGAACTCACAGAGATCCACCTGCCTCTGCCTCCCAAGTGCTGGGACTAAAACGCATGCACCACCACACCCAGCTACTAATTTCAGATTTTAATACACCTCTTAAGTAGCTTGAACTCCTTTCTTATTTCTTGTTCATATTGTTTAGTCTTTTCTCCACTTTAGACAGGCTTACATTAGCTTTGGAGGTGCTTTATCAAGATGCATCAGCATCTTTGTTTTTATTTTAGCATCTGAAAACATTAACATTTGTTAAAATAGGTGACATTGATCCCAAAGCTACACACATAGCCAGTCTTATCAAAACAGTGTGAAAGTAGAGCCATCTGAAGAAAATCCAAGCCTCAGAAATTGGACTGCAGTCAGTTGTATTGTTCAAGCCAAGAATAGGAGTGAAGAAGAATCTTTTCCTCCTCTAAAGTGATGGAAGCAGAACAGCAGCCATGGAAACCAGACTTTTACATGGAGTTGCCCAAAGTGGTGAGAATTAACTACAGAATTCTTGAGTTGTTTAATTACTTTTATATTGTTTCTTTTCACAAAAGTAAATTTTATGAGTAGAATTTGTAAAACTTAGTTAAATTAATTAGCTTGCCTGATAACACATGATAAACATCTAATAACTGCTATGAGGTTATGAATCTAGTGGATACTTGATAACTTTTTTCTGATTGCATTCTCTTGTTTCAGGAACTCCATGCCCACTTGAATGGATCCATTAGTTCCAACACCATGAAGAAATTAATGGCCAAGAAGCCAGATCTTAAAGTCCATGGCCAAATGACCATGATTGACAAGGGAAAGAAAAGAACTTTAGAAGAGTAAGTTTGAGGAGGTTGTAGAAATTTTTTATCTGTCAGTATTTTGAGATTGTAATAATATATACGAATCAAATTTTAGTACTTAATTAGGGTAGACATCTGGCATGGAGAATATAATATACAGCATTTTTTCCCCTAAATGTCAGACTGTTGAAAGTATTTTAAAAGATTTATATTGTTTGTTAATTATATTATATTGAGATGGTTTTTAGATTTGAAAATATAGGTGTATTGATTTTTCCCTGTTTTCTGTTACTAGCAGTAAGGGCAAAATTAGAGAATGGCAAATATGAGCAAAAAAGAACTATCTGCTTAAATATAAGTGGCTGGGCATGATGGCGCATGCCTTTAGTTCTAGCACTTAGGAGGCAGAGGCAGGTGGTTCTCTGTGAGTTCAAGGCCAGCCTGGTCTACATAGTAAGTTCCAGGCCAGCTGGGGCTACAGGGAGACCCTGTCTCAGACCAAAAAAAAAAGTTTAAAAAGAGAATGGAAATTACTATGTCCCATTAAAAAATATAAATACAGTCTTATTTTCAGCCATTTGATTGTCTTTGTAGATCAATGTATTTTTTTAGTTATTTGTTTTTAATGTATATGAGTGTATTGCCTACATGTATGTAAGTACACCTATGTCATGCAGTGCTCTTGGAGGTCAGAAGAAGACGTCAGATCCCTTAGAACTGGAGTTACGGATTATTGTTAGCTGCCATGTGGGTGCTGGGTATGGAACCTGGGTCCTCTGCAAGAGCAGTCAGTGCTCTTAACTGCTGAGCCAGCTATCCAGCCCCATCAATGTATTTTTGAAGAATCTATTCTATGGTTCTGTGTAGGTCTAAATACATACTTACCATTAACCTAAAAATTATTAATTTAATTTATGGAGTTTCTCCCAAGGTTTTGTTGACTAAAATATGTTAACACTTTTCTTTCATTTGTAGATGTTTCCAGATGTTTCAAATTATTCATCAGCTTACTACTAGACCTGAGGATATTCTAATGGTGAGACATGAAAGAATTTTTCAAATGGTGTAACTTTTGAAATAACTGTTACACATCACCATTTGCTTTTATCAAGGGTCTGTTTTCTTGTTTGTTTTTTCCTCACAGAATATTCTTTTTTTGTAACAGCTGTTTACAAAATTGATGTAAGACATGCCTTAGAGCTAATATAAAGACTGTTCAATTAAAGAAATGAGGATGGGAATAGGGAAAAAAGAAGGAATGAGGAAAGAAGACCAATACCTTGTATAGTAGGGAACAATATAGAAAAGAAAACCTGACCCTGTTTTCCATTTAGAGCATGTCATAAGAAATATTTGACCTTAGATGGGAATGCTCTTGATGAGGCTTTGTCTGTATTACATAGGAACTTAACTGGCTGGGAAGACATTTTAGAAAGTGAAACTCATGAACAACTTACAGATTGAGTGATTATTCCCTGAGGAAATTATGCCTTTCCTCTGGGGAATCAAGATTTAGAGAACATACAATGTTCTTTTATCTGAAACTCCATGATTCTAGGGTGTGACGTGGACTAGCTGTTTATTACTGATCTAACCAAGATGATTTAAATTCACAGACTTTAAGTGAAGAAATGAAAAACATGTAATTTTTTTCCTCTATTTAAAATTTTTTTGCAACTTTGTAGCTCAGGTTGGCCTCATACCTGCTCTGTAGCCAAGGTTGACCTTAAACTCCTAATCTTCCTGCCTTCACTTTTTCTAAGTGCTGGGATTATAGGTATATATCCCCAAATGCAGGTGAGAAGGCGAGAGAGAGAGAGAGAGAGAGAGAGAGAGAGAGGAGAGAGGAAAATGGGATTGGGTGGATAATTCAGTTGTGGATGGATAGTTCAGTTGTAGAGAACTTTCCTAGTTTGAAAGTTGTGGAGAACTTTCCTGGTTTGAAAGAGGCCCTGGATTTGATTCCATGCACTATCTGAAGTAGAAATTAGAATAGATCAGAGTAAAGCTTTGGAACACAGCTCTTCTCATTGTTAGTTTCAGTGAGCTGGAATAGGGTGAGCTGGTCTCTGTAGGTCTATGTAGTTCTGGACAGTGACGATATTCAGGTTTCTTGGCCTCCAAAGGATGAGACTTTGTTATGGCAGGGACAAGAAGATGGAGTTTATGGGAGCTTAGCCAGAGGGTCCAGTGCTAGCAACAATGGCATGGGAAGTGCACGTGCATTCTCAGTGCTGACAGCAGCTTCTTGCATTGCCTAGGAGTGACATGATTTTGAATGCTGCCTTGAGCAGGGTAGTATCTTAAGTCTGATTTCCCAGCCCACCTGGTAAATCTGGCCACCCATTCTGTTATTAAAAATGACTTTTGGAAGGCCAGGTGTGATAGTGCACACATTTAATCCCAGCACTTGGGAGGCAGAGGCAGGTGGATCTCCATGAGACTGAGGCCAGCCTGGTCTACATAGCGAGTTCCAACCCAGCTAGGGCTACAGGAGACACCCCCACCCCCCAAAAAATTATTTTGGGTTTCAAGGGAAAAAAATAGGCCCAGACATTATATTTCTATGAATTCACTAAGAAAGTGCTATCCTGTTAGGTCCTGTCTGCACAACCAACCAATACTTGTTCCTTAGTCAGGACACTGTGCTTACATGCACATGGTTGAAGCAGATTAAGATTAGTACACCAACTGAAGGGCTAACTAGGGCAGACTTCACAGGATCCTCAGGCTCAACTTTTTTCCCCATCTAAATTGATACTTTTTAGCATTTATGGCAAGAAAGGAAAACATGTCTTTAGTAATTTTGGATTGTTGAGATTTGTACTATATTAGATAGAGTTTTACTTATCACGCTTCCTTTTTTAATTTTTTTATTACATTCGTGTGTGTGTGTGTGTATGTGTGTGTGTGTACTCAGAGTGTGCACACATGACACAACACATGTGGAGGTCAGAGGACAGCTTGTGACCATCAGGTCTCTCTCTCCACCTTGTGGGTCCTGGGGGTCAAACTCAAGTTGTCAGTCTTGGCAGCAAGTGCCCTTACCCACAGAGCCATCCTTGCCAAACCATCAAACACTTTATTTGCCTAAGGGGAATTTTCCGAAGTACCTCAAGAGAAAGCTAACCCTGCCAGAATTTATTGAAAAATACAACTCATGGGGTAGAGAGATGGCTCAGTGGTTAAGAATACTAGTTGTGAGGCTAGAGAGACGGCTCAGTGGTTAAGAGCATTGACTGCTCTTGCAGAGGACACGGGTTTGATTCCCAGCACCCACATGGTGGCTACAAACTGTCCTTAACTCCATTTCCAGAGGAATCTGAAGCCCTCTTCTGACCTCCACAGCATTGCACAACAAGGTGAACTCACATACCTGCAGGCAGTACACTCATACACATAAAATAAAAAATTTTTAAAAATTAAAAACAAAACAAAAAAAACCCCACACTGGTTGTTCTTGCAGAATACCCAGGTTCGAATCCCAACATCCACATGGCAGCTAACAACTGTCCCTAACTCCAGTTCCAGAGGATCCAACAGTCTCTTCTGTCCTCTGAGGGCACTGTGCAACACGGGTGCCCTTACCTACATGCAGGCAATACACACATACACATAAAATAAAAGTAATAAAAATGAAAAATATTACAACTTATTCCTAAATAACTTGAATAAGAACCTTAAACTATGACCTTAAATACTATACTGGTTATGCCTGATCATTGTATGACCAATAATTTTATTTACTTTTATATGTACATTTCATTTCCTAGCACTGTACAAACATTAGATGGCTCCGACTTTGACTCATTTCTCTATTTTATCAGTAAGCGATTATGAACAGTAGGAAGTAGAGAAATAATTAAAAAGAGGGAAAGAGTCGGGCGTGGTGGTGCATACCATTAATCCCAGTACTTGGGAGGCAGAGGCAGGAGAATCTCTGTGAGTTCAAGGCCAGCCTGGTCTACATAGTGAGTTCCAGGACAGCTGGGGCTACAGGGAGACCCTGTCTCAAAAAGACCAAAAAAAAAAAAAAAGAGGGAAAGAAAGCCAGGCCTGGTAACACACACCCAGCACTAGACAGGCAGAGGACCGAGAATTAGGAATCATTTTCTCCTACATAGTGATTTCAAGGCCAGCCTAGGCTACCTGATAACCCTGTCTCTTGATTATTAATTAATTTGAGGAATAGAGAGAGGCTCAGTGGTTAAGAACACTTGCTACTTTTCCAGAGGACCCAAGTTTGGTTCCTAGCACCCACATTGGGTGACTCACCAGCTGTAACTACAGCTCCAGGGAATTTAATACCTTCTTCTAGTCTCCTTGGGCATCTGCACACACATGGCATACACTCTCTCACACACACAAGTAAAAATAATCTTTTGAAAAAGGGAAATGAAAACAAGGTGTGGCTAATAAGCAACTTGGTTCTAATGTGGGAGGAGAGGAGATGGGAAGATGGGAACTATTTGAAATGTTGGTGCCTGTCATGCTCTCCATGAGGGGTGAACAAAGCAGATGGTCTGTACTGTATGGAGGCTTTTTCCACTTTTTGCAAATCAGATGTAATAAATTAGTACATTGCCTTTATTATCAGGTCACAAAAGATGTCATTAAAGAATTTGCAGAGGATGGTGTCAAGTATCTGGAACTGAGGAGCACACCCAGAGGAGAAAATTCTACTGGTAGAATTAATTACTTCTCAGTGAATGTACTATTTGTCTTCCTATGTGCTTTGGTCATTCACAGACGGTCATGTTTGCCTCCTTCACTCAACAAAAATTCTTATAATGATGTTCATAAGGACTTTTTTTTTTTTGGTGGTGGTGCTGGTTTCAAATCCAGGGCCTCAATCTTCCTTGTTTAGGGTTTTTTTTTTTTTTCCTTCAAGAAAAGAACACTGGCATCTAGGGGGATAGCTCAGTCAGTAAAGTACTTACTTTTCAAGCATGAGGATCTGAGTTTGATCACCAGAACCTAAGTAAAAAGCGGGGTACAGAGGGATGTGTTTGCAACCTCAACACTTTGGAGGTGGATACAGTCAAATCCCTGGGGCTTGATGATCAGGGAAGCTGCAGGCCAGTGAGAGAGTCTGTCTCAAAAAAACAAGATGGATGGCACCTGAGAAACAATACCAGGATTGTCCTCTGGCCTCCACACTGACATATGAACATGTACATGCAAAGATGTTAAGGATACTTCATAGTTGCATTGTCTCACGCAAAAGCTGTTCTTACTCCTGCACTCATGAGATGATGTCACTAAGGGGATGTAGAATGTCACTGAAGTGCCAGTTATTCAGTCACTCCTCGGGGACTGGTGCAAACTATGATGGACCCTTTGGGGACAGAGATGAGTTGGGTATGTTGTGTAGGACTGTCCTAGGATCTTCCTCAAGAGCAGTTTCAGGCAGGACATAGTGGTACACACCAGAGGATAGTGAGTTTGAGGCTACACTGAGCTACATAGTGAGTTCAATGCCAGCCTGGGCAACATAGCCAGGATCTGGGGGTTTTGTTTTTGTTTGTTTTTGTTTGTTTGTTTGTTTGTTTAAATCAGGAGATGTTACATAATATCATTGACTCCCTCTTGACCTGAAAAGACTTAGGTCATTTTGTACCATGATATGTGTAGTATAGTAAGGAATAAAAACTTGAAATTATTAAAGTAAACCTTGAAACGGGAAAAGGAGTTTCCTTCCTCACAGTTTTAAATGATAGAATCAGTTTCAAGTTATGTGGGGGTCCTGCCTTGTGAGGGCCTCGCTCCCAGAGGTGATATTGGTGGCATAAAGTCAGACTCTGGGATTTGTGTCTCTCCAGCAAATTGTTTATTCTCCCAACAAGCTTATATACAAAAAGGGGTCCAGTGTGCAGGATCCAGGGTGCATGTAAAGTTTAACCAAACAAAAAAACAGAAGGTGCTCATGTAATCTTTTACTAGTGTGGGCTGAAGGTTATTGTTCAGGACAAGGGAGTGAGATGGGGGCTGTTAACCAAGATGTCTTAACTTTAATTGCATATACCAGGAGTTATTTGTTAGGTGGTTTCTCTCTTCCTAGAACAAGGAAGTCAAGATGTTTTTTCTCAGAACAAAGGGCACTATGAACTTTTAACCTGGCCAATTTCCACCTGCTAGTCATGCAGTGTTCCACATGACAGAGTCCTAAGACACTGTATTCAGCCCCTTTCCCTTCAGCAGAGACTATGGACTGATCTTAAAAGTTTCAGGTCCATCTAGCCCTAAAACATGCTATCTTGGTCTCCTACAAAGTTATGCTGTTTAAGTAGTGAAAGGAAAGGAGCCCACCCCCAAAGTCTTGTCAATTACAATAGAACTGGTCTGCTCTTCAGATGGAGAGTCATAAGCTGAAACCTGAGTTTGCAACAGTAGGTCAAAGACTAGTAGAATATCAGGCAACCATTGAAAGTATTTGCAGGACTAGTAAGATAGGTCAGCAAGTAAAGGCATCTGCCTCCAAGGCTGACAACAACCTGAGTTCCATCCTTGGGACTTGCATGGTGAAAGGAGAGAACTGACTCCTTAAATTGTCCTTTGACCTCCACATGTGTACTGTGGCACCTACATGTTCATGCATGTACACTCCCACAAATAAATAAATGTTTTTAAAATTAAACAATATATTTGCAGAGACAGTTTCATGACACATGGAATTATTCAATGCAGTGTTAAATTACTGAACAGATATACCTGGTAGTATTTCATCTTTAAATCTGCATATGTATATCTATAGAAAGTAAGTCATAGTTATTTGGATGGTGGGATTGTAGGTTATTGTTTTTTATTTGTTGTTTATTTTTGTTTTCTGAGACAGGGTCTCCCTGTAACCTTGGCTGGCCTAGAACTCACTGTGTAGACCAGGCTAGCCTCAACCCAGCTGTTTTTTATTCTTTATAATGTTCTGTTTTACTAAAAGCTTTCAATTAAAAAAAAATAAGCCTTTTATAATCAGTCAAAGGTAGTTTTAGAGTAGGCTGTTCTGGAGAGTGCTCCTGCAGAGCTTTTGGGAAGAGGAAAGCTTGAGCACTCAAATTTGAAATAACATCTCTGATGCCCTAGGTGAGAAACATCCTAAGCAGTATTGTAGGGGAAGGAACTCGGGGTTTTTTCCTGGATCATTAGAAAAAAATATCCTGCTAAGGAAGAAAAATCTTTTTATTTTTATTTATTTATTTTATATGTATGAGTGTTTTGCCTGCATGTATGTAAATACACCTGCATCATGCAATGCCCACGGAGGTAAGTAGAGGGTGTCAGATCCCCTGGAACTGGAGTTGCAGATGGTTAACTACCAAGTGGGTGCTAGGAACCAAACCCCAGTCCTCTCCAAGAGCAACCAGTGCTCTTAACTTCTGAGCCAGCTTTCCAGCCCCCAGCCCTTTCCTTTTGATTTTTGAAACAGGGCTCATATAGCCCAGACTAACCTAAAACTTGAGATCTTCGTGCTTCAGCACCCCTGAGTGCTGGGATAACAGGTGTACACCTCTGTGCCTATCTCTTGTTTACTTATTTTTTTAATTAAATAATTATTTGTTGTTTTATGGGGGTAAGGTGGCATAGCAGACACGTGGAGGTCAGAGGACAACTTTGTGGGACCTGTTCTCTCCTTCTACTTTTACATAGTTCTGGGATCAAAATCAAGTTGTCAGGCTTGTATAGTAAGTACCTTTACCCAGTCTTTACCTACATTTTTAAAGGACAGGCCCTTGGAAAGGTTTTTTTGTTGTATTAGAGGGAGCACTTTCATAACACTTCTGAGAATAATTTCATACTTGTTAAATCTAAGAATAATTTTCAAATGGGTTTGTTTTGTCACTTTCAGTCTTTCCTATTTTCTTTTATTGCTCCTATATATATGAAAATTTTTATAAAGTATTCTCCCTAAGGTTAATTTTTTTCTTCATTTTTTATTCTGTCTTTTCAATTTTATTGAAGTACAATTACCATTTACTCAAATGGCTGATCGTGGTGGCTCATGCTGGTAGGATATGATGAAGAGGCAGAGGCAGGAGGATCGTGAGTTGAAGGCCAGCCTGGGCTACATCTTTTAGGGTGGCAGATGTGGCTCAGTGGTAGAGCCTTGCCTCCCAATATGAGGCCCTATGTTCAATCCCTAGGACTACAGACCAAGAATATTGTGCTGAAAATGTTCCTCCTTGGGGGCTAGAGAGATGGCTCGATGGTCAAGAAAACTTGCTGCTCTTGCAGAGGACCTGAGTTTGGTTCCTAGCATCCATGTTGAGTGGTTCATAATAAATAAAATTTTCCCCTAAGGGTCAAGTTTTTAATAAATAAAATTTTCCCCCCTAAGGGTCATCTTTGACCATGTCCTGTCACAGCATAGAGTGAAAGTAGTTGTTCATATAGTGAGGCTAAGTTTGAAGTATGAAAGAGGTGATGATCTCTTTACATGTGTCCCTGTGTGCTCTTTCTAGGAATGACTAAGAAGGCTTATGTGGAGTCCATACTTGAAGGCATAAAACAGTGTAAACAAGAAAACTTAGATATCGATGTTAGGTAAGAAGTTTATGCCTTAATTGTTAAGACTTTTAAAAACTGGTATGTGATATTTTACTGTCTCATAAAGGTGATGGATTTCTTTTAATCAACTATTATTTGGTTTCTACCTGTCCTAGTTAGCTTCTATTGCTGTGATAAAACACTGCCAAAACGAACTTGGGGAGGAAAGAGTTTATTTGGCTTACAGCACAGTACATCATGGAAGGAAGTCAAGGCAGGAATCTGGAGATAGAAACTGAAGCACAGACCATGGAGGAATGCTGCTTACTGGCTTGTTCCCTGGCCTATACTGGCCTATACCTACCCTGCTTTCTTATACAACATAGGACCACCTGCCCAGGGGTAGCACAGCTCACAGTGGACTGGGCCCTCCCACATCAATCAGCAATCAAGAAGTTACCCCATAGACTTGGCCACAAACCAATCCAATGGAGGAACTTCCTCAATTAGTCCTCTTTAATTGTGTGTCAAGTTGACAACTGAAGTTCCCCAGCATACTACCTGTAATAGAAAAAAAATGGAATCAAGAATCCTGTTGCTTAAGATGAGAATACAGTTATGAATTAGTCATTTGCAGTAAAATTCCAATATTTTTGCCGAAGTTGAGTATGGTTTCTCATTGCTGTTAAGCTAAAGTGGACTTCTTGTGGTTGCTCACATGATCCCACATGGTCCAGCTGCCTCTGTTACATCAGTAAATACCTAAACCACCCCCTGCTTGCTCTGTACTGGCTTGCTCTCTGTTCCTAAAATAGGCTAAACCTCAGCCTCGTATACTCCCTGCTACTCTCGTCTTCTACCATGTCTTTACCCAGCTGGCCTTTTCTCATTATTCAGGTTTCAATTTGGATGTGACTTCCTTAGAGAGGCTTCTTGATCACTTTGTCTACCATTCTCTGCCCCACATCTGTTAGTCAGCCATTTTCCTCTATGGTATTCACTTGTAACATCACAAAGAACTCAGTGGAGTATAAGTTCAGAGAGGCCAGAAACCTTGTCTTTGATTCACCACTCCATCTCCAGTACTTTGAACAAAGATGTCTTGTTGCCTTGTTGCCTTTTT
>NW_008358834.1:227915-280064 GCF_000622305.1 Nannospalax galili | reverse complement strand
TTTTTACTTTATGTAGCCCAGGCTGACCTGGAACTTGATATGTGGCCAAGGTTGATCCTCCTGCCTCTACCTCCCAGGTGCTGGGGTTCAAGAATGTGCCATGTTGCTTGGCTTCATCACTTATTCTTGTAAAAAACATTGAATCTGATTTAAGAGGCAAGAGAACCTGTTAATACAGGGATACAATCAACAAAATCCAGACCATGGAAGCTTTGTTGGATAAACAACCTGATTTCTTTAACAAATAAATTGCAAGGAAAGAGGTAGGATAGGGATGAGAATGGGAGAGGAATGAGTGGGGATGATTCAAAGAGACCTAAGGGGCTAGGAGGTGGCCTAGTGGGTAAAGCACTTGTCTTGCAAGTGTGAGAACATGAGTTCAAATCCCTAGAACCTCTGTAAAGCCAGGCATCGTACATATGTGTGCTCTCAGAGATGGAGAGAGATGGAAAGATGGGAACAGAGATAGGCAGATCCCTGAAAGCTCGAGGGCCAGCCAGCTTGACTTACATGAGGAAATTTCAGACCAATGAGAGACTCTCAAAGGTAGAAGGCACTTGAGGACCCACTCCCAAGCTTGTCCTCTGACTTACACACAATGTGCATGTGCATATCTGTACCCACACATTTGAATACATAAATACATGCACAAAAAAGTGTAAAAAGAAACATAGAAATACAGTGATTAACAAAAGGTATAGACTTCATTTGAATACTGAATCAAATTGAAAAATAAAATCAAATATATAATCAAAAAATGTGAGACAAATGGAAATTTGAACACTGACTAAATATCAATGCTACTTAGGAATTTATGTCTCCTTCTGTTTGGCAAAGTAAAATGTCAGGTTGTCCGGTCTCAGACTACTCTTTATAGTAAGCTGTACTACAAGGAGCCTGCCCTGCCTTGCTAGCCACATTAAAAGTAGTTTTTGCATCTGTATCGTTAGCTTTTCATCTATGGATTTTGGTTGTTTCATTTGAGATAGGGTCTAACATGGTGCAGGCTGACCTTGAACTCCATGTTCATTCTCAGACATTGCTATGTGCTGAGGTGCTTTTGCTTTTCTGGTGGCAGGATGTCTTGATGCTGAATGACTTCAGTGAAAAGACTAATGTGTAAGGAAAGCTGTATGACCAGGAAAGGTATAGCCCTGTATGGGGTTAGCTGGTTTTAAGTTCATGCTTTTTTTTTTTAATAAAAGTAGGGTCTCGTGTATCCAAGGCCAGCTTTGAACTCTCTTTGTAGCTGCAGATGATCTTTCTGTCTCTACACATGTACCACCACACCTGGCTACAGCTGTGTTTTTCTTATATTACAGGTATTTGATGGCAATTGACAGAAGAGGTGGCCCTACAGTAGCCAAGGAGACTGTTAAGCTAGCTAAAGAGTTCTTCCTGTCTACTGAGGATACAGTTCTTGGCCTTGACCTCAGTGGAGACCCTACTGTAAGTTACTTCATCTAACTCTCTGCACGCTCCCTTACTACCTGCACCCAATTTCATGTACTCTAACACACACACACACACACACACACACACACACACACACACACACATATGGGTTAGCTTGGAGCATCGTGCATTCTCCATGGGGTCTAGTGGACCTGGACCTGACTGATCTACCCTGGATGACTAGAGTATGTATTGTAACATTTTTTGAGGGTTCTGTGAAAGAAATACCACAAAAATAGGTTCTAGATACTATATATGTGACCATTTTCTCCATTCTTCTAAAAATTATACACAACTAGTAACATCTATGTGCACGAAGTTAACTCATTATATACAATGGATGGATAAGAGGGTTAGGGCTTAATTATTTCACAGAACCCCTAGGAAAGCAAAATTGGCCTGAGCATCTCAAATGAAAGATTCAAGCAAAAGTTTTGACATTTGGGGCCAAATAGTTCTTCGCTGTGGGGTTGTCCTATGCACTGTAGGATGTTTAGTAGCATTCCTGGTCTATATTCACTGTATGCCAGCAGCATCTCCCCAGTGTGACAACCCAAAGTGTCTCCAGGCATTATTACTACATGTCGCCTGGAGGGCCAAATCATTCCCTGTTGAAAGTCACTGGATGAGAATCCCTCGTGAAACTGATTCTGATGGCTTTATCTAAACCTGGCCTTCTTTTCATCCATCCATTTAATCGGGTTTTGTTTTTGTTTCATCATGAAAGCTTCCTGAATCAAGTGAGTTTCCATAATACTAGATATCTCTGTGTCCTTCCAGAAATAAAACTTCTTGCCTGCCATATCCAGCTGCTGATTGGCCTTAGGCTCACTGATACTAGACCAGATTTTCAAGGTCAGGGATATGCCTTTTCAGCTTTGTATTCATAGGTGCTCACTAAACAAAATGCACAAACAAAATCAACCTTTCATTGTTATTTCCTACCATTATTTTTTTCAGTTGTTTATTGGGGCATTAACACCAAATTCCTCAGTTTGTCAGAATTCTCATGCATCCTCATGTTTTCTTTTATTGTCAAGCTAGGACAAGCAAAAGACTTCTTGGAACCGCTCTTAGATGCTAAGAAGGCAGGTCTGAAGTTGGCATTGCATCTTGCAGAGGTAAATAATGTTGGAGACTGGAGAGAGCAGATTATAATAAAAAATATAGTTGTTTAGAAGTAACCAGAAATAAACCTATCTTAGAAAAACTCTTTTCTTTCCTTTTGAGACAGACTCTAATGTAACATAGGCTAGCCTGGAGCTCACTTTGTGGTTGAGGGTGACCTTAAACTTCTGGTCCATCTACCTTCACCTCCCAAGTGCTGAATAGGGGTTATAAACATGTGCTACCATGCTGTGCTTAGAAAACATTTATTTTATTTCATTTTATTTTTTAAAATATTTTATTATTTTTATTTTATGTATGAGTATATTGCCTGCATATATGTGAGTGCACCTGTTCCCCACCCCTGCTACTTTGAATTAGCACCACTGTGGTGTAGTCTGGAGTTGGGCATCATCCTCTGGCCTGAACTCATGCCTGTTCCAGTGTTTCAGTGTTTATCTTAAATAATATTTTATTATTTTTATTTTTTATTGTATGAATACATTGCCTGCATGTGTATAAGTGCACCTGTGTCATGCAGTGCCTGTGGAGGTCAGAAGAGGGTGTCAGATTCCCTGGAACTAGAATTATGGACAGTTATAAGCTGCCATCTGGGTGCTGGGAATCAAGCCTGGATCCTCTGAAAGAGCATACAGTACACTTAACTACTGAGCCATCTCTCCAACCCCTAGAAAAACATTTTTAAAGAGGGAATCCAGACATATTTTGTAGATGTTAGTGAAAATATTTAGACGTGAATTGCTTTAGTTTAGTGTTACTATTTTTAAGTTTTTGTGGTTCTTATTAGACTGACCAGTTATGCCTGGCCTATACATAGTGTCAGAACCTGCTATTTACACTAGTTTCTCATTTGCTCCATTGAATATCAAATACTTTATTTCAAAATGTTGTGGTCATTTGCCTTTTGGACCATCTAGGAGACAAAGAGCATGGCTAGATATATTATGATATGTCCATATCTAGCCTTGTTGAAATGAAACATGAGCACGCTGAAGGAAGGGTGTGGGCCTTGGAGTCCGATAAAGTTAGTTTACCCTTACCTCCACCATCCCAGACTGTGAACAATGTTTTCAAGAATATGATTTTAGCTATAAAAGGTTTATGTACCTGAAGAAATTTCAAGTATAGGGAATTATAGTACAGAAGGAAAAAGTTTAAAATGCTCCCCAGAGTTGATATTGTTAACAGTTTTGTGTTTATACTTTTCTAGACTTTTTTCTAATATATGTAAACACACACATAAAAAATTTAAATTTTTTTTGTTTAAAATTTTTTTACTGAGTTTTTTTTTTTCATGTTCATACTTTAGAAGATTGTTGTTAGGCCTTAAAAGATTATTGTTAAAAGGCACACAGTAGAGTTTTAGTCAGTTTCCATTACCAAAATGAGTCTAGGACTTGAAGCAGGAAGGAGAAGGTAAAGGTAGAGGGGCTGGGGGTACAGCTCAGTGGTAGAGCACTGCTTAGCTGCGTGAATGAATGAGGCCCTGGCACATATGCCCCCTCAAAAAAAAAAAAAAAAAAAAAAAAAAGGCCCTTGAGAGCTGGGAAGGTTTTAAAATGTTAGCATTCACTTCTCAGGGACAGAATACCTGCTATAGAAAAAGGTATTTTAAGAATCATTGAAAGAGGTGATTGATACCTTCTTCTTACTTTTCTAAAGATTCCAAATAAAAAAAAGGAAACACAAATGCTGCTGGATCTGCTTCCTGACAGAATTGGGCATGGAACATTCCTCAACTCCTCTGGGGGAGGATCCCTGGATCTAATAGATTTTGTAAGGCAGCACCAGATACCACTGGGTAAGCCTTAGCATTTCTTGTCTCCCAGACAACCCTCTGGCCCTTCTTCCTTGCCCCACAAACCTTATGTGGAAAAGTATTGTTCTAAAATTACAAATACTTAAACATTAAAAGATATGTGGTGGTGCTTTAAATACTCATTTAAATACTGAAAGTTTAGCTTTCATGTAAATATAAGTTTCATGAGAGGAAGGCTCTTTTTATCTCTATCCATTCTGTTCACTGACTGCTGTAGTCCCCAGTGCTTAGAACTCAGTAAGTCTTTTTTTTTTTTTTAAGAAATTTGGGTCAGGGGCTGGAGAGATGGCTCAGCAGTTAAGAGCACTGGTTGCTTTTGCAGAAAATGTGAGTTCAAATTCCAGCACCTACATGGTGGCTAACAACCATCTGTAACTCCAGTTCCAGGGGACCTGATGAACTCTTCTGGCGGAAGATGGTTGAAGGAGGGGCGGAAGCTGTGCATGCCTCCCAGAAGTAATTTTTAGCAATACCATTGCACACTTGATTGTGAATGTGTTTATGAAGTAACCACTTTGATGTAATTACTGCACTAATTGCTGGAAATTGAGCAATAAACAAAATAGACCAAGTTTCCTTCACAAGAAACTCCTTTCAGTAGAAGATAACAAATACATTTTGAAAATCAGTGTTAAGTTATATGAAGGAAATTACACAGGCTGATGTACCTGGCTTGTAATCCTTCCTTTCCATTTTGGTAAAAGAAAGAGAAGCACATTGCTATAGAGAGAGCATTCATTCCTTGCCTGATGCCACTCTAACCATAGTTGTAGCATATATTTCTGCATAATTACATTGATTGAACTAAATTTGTGAGTTTATGTGTAATGTTTGGAAATGAATTAAGGGCCTTGCACATGCTGGGCAGGCACTCTGCTGCCTAGCTTCCCAACATGAACTACAGATTTTCACATTACATTTAGTGAAAGATCCATTTTGCGATTTGAAACTGCTATAAATCAGCATAGCTTGGAAAGGTTTCTCATGAATCTTCTTGATGACCACTGAATGAGTTCACTTGCTTTTAATAGGAGTTTTTCTCTTCCTTTCATCTAGAACTTTGTTTGACCTCAAACATCAAAAGTCAGACGGTTCCATCTTACGATAAGCATCACTTCAGATTTTGGTACAGCATTGCTCATCCTTCTGTGATCTGTGTAAGTTTTATGTTCCTGCTCCTTTTTAGTTGCTTCACTGAGCTAGGTTACATGTTCACTGCATAGCTGATTGCCTTGGGTTCCCTAGGGAAATGCCCAAGTAGAGGAGCTACTTGGCAAATGAGAAGCTGAAAGGGATTGGGTGACTGGTTTGGTTTGTAAGCAGAAGTCCAACAGTATCTGTCCAGGTTGAAGAGATGGCTCAGTGGTTTCCTGCTCTTACAGACTACCTGAGTTCAGTTCCCAGCATCCACATGATGGCTAACGCCCATCCTTAGCCCCAGTTCCAGGGAATCCAGTGCCCTCTTCTGGCCTCAACAGGCACCAGGCATGCGCATGGTACACTTACATACATGCAGGCAAAATGCTCATACGCAAAAAATAAAATCTTAAAAAATGCTAATGCCTAGCACCCATCCCGTGAGATTCCACTTTATTTGATCTGGGGTGAGTCCTTATATGGGTAAGCTTTAAAACCTCTATATGTGCTTTTTTTTTGTCTTTTTGAAGCAGGGTCTCCCTGTAACCCGTCTGGAACTCACTATGTAGACCAGGCTGGCCTTGAACTCACCAAGATACACCTGCCTCTGCCTCTCAAGTGCTGGGACTACAGGCATGTGCCACCACGCCCAGCATTATACGTGCTTTTAATATGCAATCAGGGTGAAGCACTTTGGTGTTTTTTAAAGTATAAACAAGTCTGTTATATATAATGCATTCATAGGCTCCTGTTTAGACTCCTGAAAGAAGAATGGGAAAACAGATTCTGAACAAAAATAAGTTTTTTAAAAAGCACTTTCTTGTTTATTTTGAAACACTCTTGTTTATATTGGCAGACTGATGATAAGGGTGTTTTTTCAACATACCTTTCTCAAGAATACCAACTGGCAGCTGAAACATTTAATTTGACCCAGTCTCAGGTATGGGATCTGTCTTATGAATCCATCAACTACATCTTTGCTTCTGACAACACCAGATCTGAACTGAGAAAGAGGTGGAATCACCTGAAGCCAGGAGTGTTACGCTTTTAAGCTGTATGAGGTGAACCACTTTCGATTATATGTTGTACCCAACGTTGTCCTGCCATATCCACTTAGTAAACTGTCTGTTACTTCCTTGGAAGTAGTAGCCAAGGACATGTGCTCTTAACACCAGCCCCTTACATATGAAAAATGCTCAAATGTCTTAAGCTGACTAGCAGGCCCTGAGGTCTTACACGGCTTTACATTGATGCTCCTTGCTGGAGGAACTGGAGGTTTAACTGAATTCCCCAGTGCACTAATGAATTTTTTTTTTTAGTTAGCATTTCTTCTCCATTAGTGATCATAAAACTTTCAGGAAGTCAAAGCAATTTCTCATCAGGAACACTGTCAGGATTATTAGTCCAAGGTAAGGAGAACAGAGAACAGATTGCTGCCAAGCCTTCTAACTTTTAACTAGAGCTCTGCATTGTGTTAGGTTTAATCTCCCTCCTTCCACTTTCTTTAACCCTTCTAAGTATTATTTCTCAAGACTACTGATGCCAGGCCACACCATGGATTTGTGTGATTGTCTAGCTGTCAGGTGACTCTAGTGCAAATAAAGCTAGCTGCTGAAATCTGGCTTTGCTCTTTTCGTGATGTCTTTATAAATATATGTCAGATTAAAGTAATTACTCCAGTTTAAGAATCAAAGGAAGGGGCTGGAGAGATGGGTCAGCAGTTAAGAGCACTAACTGGTCTTGCAGAGGACCTGGGTTTGATTCCCAACACCCACATGGTGGCTAACAACCATCTATAACTCCAGTTCCAGGGAATCAAAAACCTTCTGACCTCCACGGGCATTGCATGACACAGGTGCACTTAACACATATGCAGGCAATACACTCATGCACATAAAATAAAAATAAAAAAGAATCAAAGGAAGACTGGAGAACTGGCTCAGTAGTTAAGCTCACTGGCTGCTCTTACAGAGAACCTGGGTTCAATTCCCAGCACCCACATGACCACTAACCACCATCTGTAACTCCAGTTCCGGTGGATCCAACACCCTCTTTTGGACTCTGTAGGCATTACATACAGGGGTGCACTCATATACATGCAGGCAAAACACTCAGACATCTAAACGAATTTTTTGTTAATTTTTAATCAAAGGAGAGAATAGCTGGTGGAAATGAGAAAGACACATGGCTGGAACTCCTTTTTTAAAAAATTTTATGTACATGAGTGTTTTGCCTGCATGTATGTAAGTGTACCCATGTTGTACAATACCCATGGCAGCCAGAAGAAGATACTGATCCCTTGGAACTGGAGTTACTGATGGTTGTTAGCCACCATGTGGGTGCTGGGAATTGAACCAAGGTCCTCTGCAAGAGCAGTAAATGTTCTTAACTGCTGAGCCATCTCTCTAGCCCTACGGAGCTTCCATGTCTAAATCGGCTTCTATTCAGCTTTTTACTTGTGGAAGCTACAAGGATTTTAACGGTGCCAATATTCACTGTCACGCCATCTCCAATGGAGCCCGCGTGAGATCCTCCGCGGGTTGAGGCTGAAGCTTCAAGGAAGGTTGCCTCTTGGAACTGGCAGTGCAAAGAAGATCTTCAGTGTACTTGGCTGTATTTTGCTTGCTCTATCTTTATGACTGTCATTCTTTTATGAGTATCTAGGGGACACGGAGAGGACTTGGTGTCCTTGGCTTGGCTTCAGGGCTCGCCTCTTGATCAAAACCTTGATGTTGAGGATAAGGTCCTAGGAACTCGATTTCCTCAGAGGACCTTGTCTCCTGATGAACCTTTACTACTTAAAGCTATAATAGAAGCTGCTAGAAATAATCAGTCATGGAATATCATGGACAGAATAGAACAAGCAGAGATCATTATTTAGGAAGTCCTAAAGATGATGTATTTCCTAAAGTACAGG
Source organism: Nannospalax galili (assembly GCF_000622305.1). NCBI lineage: Eukaryota > Metazoa > Chordata > Mammalia > Rodentia > Spalacidae > Nannospalax > Nannospalax galili. Next base: position 271,608 of record NW_008358834.1, on the reverse strand, counting down.
CAATTCAGGAAAGACTCTAATTCTGGTATTAGGAGAAAAAGAAAGTTACCACCAACTAATTTTGGTCCAGCTTATATTTGGTAGGAGGTAGATGATGGCATCGACCAAGACGGAAAGAAAGTGTGTATAAAATTCCAGAACCTATGGATGAACCACTGCTTTTTATAGGAGCATATGATTAGGAAGGGGGTAGATGGGAGGAAAAAGGATTTCTTGGTATTCATTACAATTCATGGACAGACTTGCCAGATTTGGGCCACCTTGGTGCCTGCTTAGTAAGGAACAAAAGGAGAGCATACAGAGACAATTGAAGATATTTCATATTTCTTGGAGAGAAAGATGGGATAATTATAAGTCCCATACTTGGAAGGGTTTCATAAGAGCTATAGGATTAGAATGGGATACTGATGTTACTTGGAGTTTGGGACAGTATAATGAACAAGGAAAAACAAAAAGCGGATATAAAGTAACAGTATTGTGAATCACCTGGAATTCAAATAGAAATACTAATGATTACAGAGCTAATATTGAAAGCACATATTGGTTTGAGGTCATCTCACTGCGTAACCACAGAATATAAACTTTGAAAGTCTCTAATGTGAACTCACCAAGATGAAAAACAGGAAACTTTCTGTTTAACATTAGTTGACGCTCGTTAAGATAATAGCATGCTTTGGCAATGTATTTTGACCGACCTGTCTTTCGTTTTTGTTTCTGAAATCAAAACTCTTAGAAAAGATTAACCGCAGAACAATGGCTTGTGGATGTAATCATGTAATTTTGTAATATATAATCTGAGCCTTGCAGCTGCAAAAATACACTCAGACCTTCACCAAATTTCTATGTGTTTGGTCTGTTTGTCATTCGCCAAATCCTTGTCCACCCTTTCGGGGACCCTGCTCCCGTTGGACTGAACTGCTCCGGTCTGGGCTGGTCCATCATAATTCACTTTTTCTTCATCCTGAATAGTTGCATTGTGGCTACTAGGGTTCTTAGGGTCTCCTAGGATGCTGTACCTACATGATGGGCCACTGGTACAGGCTTATATGAACACACATATACCACAGCTATTTTAGCTGAAGATAAGTAACAAAGATTTGTTCTGAATGGTAAGAAAAAGACTTTATTAGATACCAAGATATGCTTGAATTTCTTTCCTTCTACAATGTTTATTTTCCCTGTTATCAGAGGGGAACAATCCTGGTGACACCTTTAATTTCAGTTATTAAGGGTTAATAAGATTTCACTGTGTCTTTCTTTTAGGGGACAGTCTAGAGGGAAGTGCTTAGACTTTGAGTTCTTAGATATATGTTTATAACCTTACATTCTCTACTCACATCTAATCATGCAGATTTTTTTAAAAACTTAAAATGTAGGTTTTTTGTTTTTGTTTTTGTTCTTAGACAGGGTCTCTGTGTTGCCCTATCTGACCTGGAACTTGCTATGTAGATGAAGTTTGCCTCAATCTCATAGAGATATGCCCGTTTTTTTTGTTTTGTTTTGTTTTTGTTTTTGTTTTTTAATGGTGCTGGGGAATTGAACCCAAGGCCTTGAGCATGCTAATACTAGGCAGATACTCTACCACTGAGCTACATCACCCTTTAATGTGGGTGTTTTCTAGCCTCTGAGAATGTTATGGAATGAAAATTAATGACATAAAATTAATGTATATGGTGATATATTCAATGAGAAAATCTAGTTATAAGCAATTTTTAAAATTTTTTCTTTATTTTATTTTTATTTTATGTGTATGAGTGTATTGCCTGCATGTATGTGAGTGCACCCGTGTCGTGCAATGCCACGGAGGTCAGAAGAGGGCATCAGATTCCCCTGGAACTGGAGTTAAGGCCAGTTCGTAGCTGCTATGTGGGTGCTGGGAATCGAACCTGGGTCCTCTGCAAGAGCAGTCAGTGCTCTTAACCACTGAGCCATGTCTCCAGCCTCAGCTATAAGCAATTTTTATGGTCCATTTTTGTTACATATATATATATGTATATGTATATACTTACATAACACAAAAATTGGTAGGATGAGTGATTTTAATTTATTAGCTTTATTGTCAAATTTTGTTTACAGTATGAAAGTCAGGCTAGCTTTAACAGGACTAGGAAGTTAAGAAAGACATAGAATTCTTATTTTGAGGTTCTAGAATTTAAAATGTGTGGATTGGTCAATAAAGAGAATTCAGGTAACTTCAAACTTAATGGAAAAGTATTTAATGTTTTTCCCACAGATTGCAAATAAGTAAAGGCTATCTACTCCAACCATTGCACTTCAATCCTAGCCGGTGCAGTAAGAGTGAAATAAATAAGGCAGCTGATAAGTGCTGGGTGAGGGTAAGTTGATCTTCCTTAAGGGAGTGATGCTAGATAGGCTGAGTAGACTCCAGTGGATGAACTCACACTGAGAGACACCTGAGGACACAAACTTGGCTTGATAGGCCTTAACATATAAGACAAGAATTCATGGAATCTTGTGGGTGGTCTGTGGGAGAGAGGGTACAGATAGGGGAGGTCTAAATATGATTAAGATATATGAAATCTGCAAAAATTCAATTAAAAAATATACATTTAAAAATAAATCAAGGGGGGCTGGAGAGATGGCTCAGTGGTTAAGAGCACTGACTGCTCTTGCAGAGGACCCGGGTTTGACTCCCAGCATCCACATGGCGGCTACAAACCGTCCTTAACTCCAGTTCCAGGGGAATCTGAAGCCCTCTTCTCACCTCTGCTGCATTGCATGACACGGGTGCACTCACATACGTGCAGGCAATACACTCATACACATAAAATATAAAAATAAATAAAATATTAAAAAATAAAGGAAAGATTAGAAAGGAAGAAGTAGAAGGTATCTCTATTCACAGATAACATTATTTACATAGTCCTAAGCAGTCTACAGACAACTACTAGAACTAAAAAGAAAGTAAATTAGCAAGGTCACAGGATATGATTCATTATACAGAAATCACCTGAGGGCCCCAGGCATTGTGGTATAGGCCTGTAACGCTAGCACTCAGTATGCTAAGGCAGGAGGATTTCAAGTTTGAGGCCTTCCTAGACTACATAGTGACACCCTATCTCTGAAAAAAAAAACAAAAAAAAAACAAAAAAAAAAACACAATAAGCTCACTAGAACTTGACTCAGTCTCTTAAGTGCTTATCTGCTGAAAATTCTCTAATTCCAATTTGGGGCAACCAGAGAATTATGAGGCCTGAAAACTTTCAGGTGGTGGTCCACAACATGAGTTACTGGAATATAGGTCTTACTATATAGAATGAAGTGAATGACTCTTAGCTTCTGTTTCTAAAATTGCGTGGGGTATGGGGGAGTAAACAATGCCTGTCCCCCCCTCCCCGGTTTGGTTCCAACAACAAACCAAGGTACAATTTCCCCAAACTGCAGTCTAAGAAACCAGTGAGTTTATTGGGCTTACTTGCAGAGCAGAGGGTGAGGGTTTACTTACTAGAGGGTGATGTTCACCCCCTTAGGCCACACCAGAAAGTTTTCATCCAACCATGGATGGTGGCTTCCCTATAGTCACACAAAATGGTGGGAAGGTGCCTCCCTCTTCTCCAGACTACATACTCTAGCCCTTCCCAGGCAATGTGCAATTAGAGCCAAATTGTGACTGGACTCTCAGCTGTAATGATCTTAGGCAAGCAAGTGGACACAGCTGAGCTTGGGAAGATGGCATCTGTCTGTCAAAGGACACTTATATTCTTTCTGCTATCTTCTTCCACAAGAACTCCTGAGCTTTGACAGGGGTGACATAGATGTAGGACAATTTTCCTTCCATTGTGGCAAGATTTTGAGCCCTTGGGCCTTTTCATCATCTGTTTGCAGGATGTGGCAGACACTGACTGCAGTAATAATCGAATACATAAATGCTTGGAAGGCACCTTAGTAGGTGTATCATATTCATCTAACAAAATAATCACAGTGGCTTCCCCACTGGGACCTGTAACCTCCCTTGCCACTAGGGGTTCACCTGGCTTGCAGTACAAGATGTGTGTTCCTCCCTGAGGAGCTGACCTTAAATCCAATTGGAAATTTGTTGGTTGTACAGACACTAGTCATGCTACTATTGCACACAGGAACATCTTGCTTGGCATGTTGATAGCACAGCACATAGGGTCCATCATTAAAGCAGGACTGCTGGGAGCAGTTCTCTCCCAGCAATCTGCATAGTGTCTCCTGGCCCTAGGACTATCAGCCATCTGGCTGGCAGGGAGTTTCTAGCTTAGTGGTAGCTTGATTTCTCCCTTTCCCACACTCATATCAGCTCATATCATGCGGTATCTTCAGCAATAAGGTCTTAGTGTCTAGTTCTGGCATGCAACCAACATTAGTGGCAATGGCCTTTGTCGTTTTTGGGATCTCTGGGGCCCCCCTGGCCAGTAGCTCACAGGGGGACAACCCACCCCTGGCACTGGGATTTTCATTTAACGATTTCATAGTTTCTGGGAGCCTCTCCATATTATTTTCATAAGCTATCTCTATTTACTCTTTAGCATCTACAGGCCCAGGTGTTGTAGACTTTTCCCCAACCATCCTGTGTACCTTAACCAACCATAAAGCTCCCAGGAACTTCACAGCTATACCTGACCTTTATACCCTTTGTGAATCTATTTTCCATCCTTGTTTCTTCAGGTATAATTGAATCTCTCTCAAATGGGCTTCCATATCTGCAAAACACTCAGAGGCTACATTACGTCATCTATATAATGAAACCTGTTTCCAGAGGATGGGCAGGACAAAAGTGCAACGGTCCCAAACCATCATCCCGTAATGAATAGTGGAGTTACAAAGATAAACTGGTGAAGAGCTGAAAGCCCATTGTCCTCTGTTCTAAATAAGTGTCACGTGACTACAGAAATTTAAAACCAACAAGATACTAAGTCAAACAAAGTCTAAAGCAACATACAAAGATTTTGTCCATTTGTATCCGTTGTTTTCTCAGTAGATCCATGTTGGGTACAATAGCACAGATAAGAGACATTTAGTTAGCTCTTTATAGTCTTTAGTCATTTTCTTGGAGCCATTCCATTTCCGTATCCTTGCGCTCTTACATGAGGCCTGCCTATATTTCTCTATCCCTGGTAAACTATTTGGGGCTGACTCAAGCTGCTTAGTCTTGCATAGGGTCAAGGGAGAATTAGGCCTCACTTTCCCCTGCTATACCTGTTGGTTCCCTGGGTCTGATCAGCCCTGGGTCTGCCCCGTGGCTGTAGCCATCCATAGCTGTTGCCTCTCCATCCACTATAACTGGCTGCTGGGAGATGCCCTGGCTGGGCAAACTTTCTGTACCCCTAGCATAACCTTTAGCAGGAGGGAAATAGACCCAGCTTAGTCTAGGGGGATCATTACCCACCCCCTGGGATGGGTTTGGTTTTCTGCAGCTGTATTGTTTTGCCATGGATGCCTTCTGTGAACTGCTCCTCAGGCCTTAGCACCTTCCAGAAATTCCTTAGCACAGCATATGATTTCTTGCCCATTTTTTTCATAGGAACTCTGGCTGGACACAAATCTTGCCACATTTTTCCTTTATCTCTTTTAGGTTGCTCTACCATTTTATAGACACACTTTACACACTGGTCTAAGTCTGTCAAAGCCTTTCCTACTTCATGAAGATCCTGCTTCACTAAGGGACTCAGCAGAGCCACTAAAGCTCTGTTCTAGTTGCTTTCCATTGCTGTGACAAAACACTCTGACTAATACCAACTTGGGGAGGAAACGGTTTATTTGGCTTACACCTCCCAGGGAGCCCAAGGTAGGAACTCAGGGCAGGAACCTGGAGGCAGAAGCTGGAGCACAGGCCATGGAAGAATGCTGCTTACTGGCTTGCTCCCCTGGCCCATGCTCAGCTTGCTTTCTTATACAATACAGAACAACCTGCCCAGGGGTGGCACCACCTACAGTGTGCTGGGCCCTCCCACATCACTCAAAATATCAAGAGAATACCCCACAGACATGGCCACAGGCCAGTTCAGTGGAGGCAATTCCTCAGTTGAGGCTCCCTCTACCCAGGTGTGTCAAGTTGACAACTGAAGCTGTCCAGCACAAGCTCCATACCAATCTTGAGGTCACTGCTGAATCAAGTTCTTTAAATCTCTGGTGAATGCATTCCTATTTGGCTCAATGAACTGGGCATCATACATTGCTTCCTTATATGTAGTTCCCTCAATAAAGCCTGTCCCCCCTTTATTGTCCTCCAGCCTCTGTTAGCCATAGGATCCTCCTCTGGTAAGGACCAAGTCTCTAATGGCTCATTCAAGCCAGTCCATAAAGGACTGATTCCTCCATTACTGCTTCAGGTCATGCAGTCTCCTCAAGGAGGAGTTGTATCACTCAGCTTTTCTGCTTCTAGCACTTAAACTAATTCCATCTGCTCCCATGTCCTACAGCCTCACAAACCAGGTGGTGAGGGGCTCCTTCATTGCTTTAGAGAATAAGTATATTTGTAAGTTGAATTATACAATTTGAGAACTACACTATTTCTGGAAGAATTTTTAATTCCCCAAAAGCTAGGGATGTATCTCAATGGTAAGAGTGCTTGGCTACCATGCAAGGGGCCCTGGGTTCTATCCTTGCCATCACGAAAGAAAAAAATAATTTCCCTAATTTATCTATTGGGTTATAAAGGTTGACCTGAATTCCCATGAGAACCAAGGAATATTTTGTTTTTGCTTTTGTTTGAGACAGGGTCTCGTGTATCCCAGGGTGGCTTCAAACTCATGATATAGTTGATGATAACCTTGTACCCCTGATCCTCCTGCCTTCACCTCCAGGTACAGGGATTGTAGGCGTGCAATATCCAACTTTTCTTTCTTTTTTAAGACACAGTCTCTTGATATTACCAAGGTAGACCTCAAACCCTTGGATTCAAGTGATTCTCATGCCTGAGCCTCCTTAAATATCTGGGACTCCAGGCGTGCACCATAGCACCTTGTTGTATTTGATCACAGGAGAGCTATGTTGTCCAAACCTTTTTTGAGTGCTAAGAGACTTTGACCTTCTCCAGTTGTTACAAAGTTCTGTTTCTCAAAGAGCCTCATGATGGGTATAGTAGGGAGAAAAACTTTTACAAATTATTTTTATTTTTATGTGTATGTGTTTTGCCTGCATATATATAAAAGTACACCATGTGCATGAAATGCCCACAGAGGCCAGAAGAGGATGCTGGATCCCCTGGAACTGGAGTTACATCCTGTTGTTAGCTGCCATTTAGGTGTTGGGAACTGAACCCTGGTCCTCTGGAAAAATAGCTAGTGCTCTTAACCGCTAAGCCAACTCTCCAGTCCTGAGGAAAAATTTTTTGCCTTTTTGAGACAGAGTCTCCCTGTAGCCCCAGCTGATCTGGAACTCGCTATGTAGATCAGGCTGGCCTCAAACTCAAAAAGATCCCTGTGACTCTACCTCCCGAGTGCTGGGATTAAAGTCATGCCACTACACCCAGCGACTTTTAATGTTTATTATAAAGGAACTATGAGACAGGATGCAGCCCAGTGGAGCACCCTTGCATGTGTAAGGTCCTGGGCTTGATCCCATCGACTGCAAAATAAATAAAAATGTAAAAATACAATTCCTTTTCCTTGCCCAGTTATCTTGATTTGATTGTAATTTGTGTTGTAAAGATCAAGACAAGTATTCTTCTAGTAACACAGGAAGAAAACAAAGACTTTATTTTTCTGCCATCCACAACTTGACAATAAAAACTTATAACCAAGCTAATAATTTTATATAATTTGCATGGAAACACAAGAAGAAACACCAAGCACTTTGTGGACATAATTTTTATTAATATGGTATCCCTGGGAGGCAGATTAGGTGTAAACATTACTCTTTACAGGAAAAGCAAAAGCAGGTTAATACACACATAAGACATCTGGAACCAGAATTAATGTCTATTGATACTCCAATGCTTTTTCCACAAGACTACGCTGAAGATAATAATCTCACATCATTCTTTACATTGCAGCACACTTCCAAAGCCATTTCAGATCCTAAGGCACTATTATACACAGGTGTTCTTGTACCATCCTGCTTGTTTAGGCAACATATTGGAGAAACCATCTTCCCTTAATTGCTAACGAATGTTAGTCTTTGTATTAGGACCTCCTCAATACCAGAACTCTACTTAATCTCTAACATTGTAAGCCATGATTTATAGAATATTCTAAGCTCTTTACTACTCTCTCAGATCTTATTCCAGCCCCAGGGATCTAATTACATATGAATCTGAAAGTTATTCCAGGTCTTGGCCATCTGGCCATGTTCATCTTTGACCTGCTCAATGAAGTATCTTCAATAGATTAGTAATTTCTGATGTTTCTGTCCCAAAGGAGCTAGTTCTCTAAAACTGTTCATTTCCTCCCCAGAGCCAAGGTGCTGTCATCTGTAAGTGGAGTACCTTGTTTCCTGCAGGTGATGAGTGGACCACCGTATGGCCTACCTCCAGCACTGTGTTTCAGCTAAGTTGATTCTCTGTCTACTATATAGCCCATATCCTGCATTTATTAGGTTTTCCTGCTTCGAGCTTTATCTAAACCTTCCTTACATCTTTTGCCTTTTGCTCCCACATTTCTCCATTTCTGACCCACCAAGCATTCAATTTTGCAGCTATTTCTGAAAAGTGTGCCCCACCCTAATTTTTCTAGTTCCTTCCTTTGTATTTTCCAGAGTCTTCTCATAGCAAATGATGTTAAAATTTATACACAGTGTTACTGACTAGCTTTCTAAATTTCTCTGAAACTGTTAGAGCTATACACCTGTGCTTATCTGTCCATGTATCATCTGTTTTCAAGTGTAAGGACAAGGACAAGGCATTTAATTTGTGCTGTACAGGCTTATCAGAGTTCTATGAGCATGTGGGAATTAATTCAATAGCACTTGAACTATAAAGATCAGTAATCTGAAAGTGATGCTTTTAATTGTATACAGCAGTTTGTGTAGATTGGCAGCTCCTCTGACCAAACATGGTCCGTGTCATTACAGTGAAGATTCTTGACACAGAGAGGTCTATTTGATCCATACATGGCAGTTCTCATTGTAGGTTAGTATCGAGCATCCATGGGATCCATAACAGTCTACCAGGTGTTTGAAGTGGGGGAGAAATAGCTATCTGATTCCTATTGGCGACTTTGACTGTTTTCTCTATCATCACATCCATCTAATTTGCTATTATGGCTTCTAGTCCACAGGGACAGATGAAACTCAAATGAAAAAAAAACAAACTAGATACCCTAAATGCTGTATATTCTATCCCTTAGATTGGTCCCTTATACAGAGCACCTGACTTCTGGTGATGGTGGGGAGATGGGTGTTACTTGGGACTTACTTTGTGCATATTACACTAGTGTGTTACCACTGAGCTACATTCCCAGTCCTAAAACACCCAATTCTTGGAGATGATTCACAGAGCTAAACCAAGATAGACATTCAATTCTCCTTCAAGAGCATGGGTTTAAGTGTGCAGGAAGAACCACTTAATGAACAAAGTCTACAACTTCTCCTGGAAATACTATTGAGATGGGTTTTTCCAACTGCAATGCAGCTGAAAACAGGGTGAGTAAAGGATATGTATCAAATTCATAGGATGGGTGCCAGAGGCAGGCAGATCTCTGTGAGCTCAAGGCCAACCTGGTCTACATAGTTCTAGGCCAGCTGGGGGCTACAGGGAGACCCTGTCTCAAAAAGACAAAAAAAAAAAAATTCATAGTATATACTACCATATCCTCTCTAAGGGAACAACATAGGCACTGAGAGGGAAAAGCTTTTACTGTCAGGTCAGCTATATGCAAGGAGAGGGACCAAAATCTTCCTTGCATTCTTTTTTCTTCTTCAACATTTTTTAAATTTATTTTACTTTATGTGTACGGTGTTTTGCCTGCATGTATGTAACTGTATCACATGCATGCAGTGCCCATGGAGGCCAGAAGAGAGCATAAGAGCCCCTAGAATTGGAGTTACGAACAGTTGTTAGCCACCATGTGGGTGCTGGGAACCAAGCCCAGGTCCTCTGTAAGAACAGCCAGTGCTCTCAAGCACTGAGCTGTCTCTCCAGCCCCCCTTCCTTTCATTCTCAAAAGAAATGACATTGGACACATCTAGATCCAGGAAAGGAGTGCTTCCTAAGCCAGTTAGGCACAGAAACAGAGACGTTCACTATTGGAAGACTTTATTGAGGCCCTTCCTCAGGAGCTTACTTAGGCACTGACCATGACAGAAGCTTTTCTCGGGTATGGATTTCTTGGTGTTTATTAAGGGCAGAGCTTTTACTGAAGCACTTGCCACAATCATGACACCCATAAGATTTCTCTCCTGTGTGGGTTCTGTGATGTGCACGCAAGTCAGAACTCTTACTGAAACTCTTACCACAGTCAGGACACACATGGGGTCTCTCTCCTGTGTGTATCCTTCGATGTGAACTGAAATGAGAACTATTATTAAAGCTTTTTTCACATTCTTCACATTGATAAGGCTTTTCTCCAGTGTGGGTTCTCTGGTGAATTATAAGGCTTGAGCTCTGATTAAAGCGTTTTCCACATTTACCACATTGATAAGGTTTTTCTCCTGTGTGGATTCTCCGATGGGTAATGAAATTAGAACTGTCATGGAAACTTTTCCCACAGTCAAGACATTTACAAGGTTTTTCTCCACTGTGGATTCTTCGGTGTGATAAGGCGGGCACTCCGACTGAAGCTTTTCCCAAAGTCAGCACATTTATATGGATTTTCTACCTGATGGGATACCTGATGCATGAGATGAGAGTTTGCACCAAAGCTTTTGCCATATCTGAGATATTTATAGGCTCTCTCTCCCAAGCCTGATCTTTAATGAATTAGGACTTTACCTAAACTCTTCTGTGGGAGTGTCAGTTTTCCTTTTTTCTCTCTTTAAGCCTTTTCCCACTTTCTGGCCTGAATTCATTCTCACTGGCTTTATATTGATTAACATGTCGACAGAGAATTTTCCTTTCAGACCTGGCTAGTAATGTCCTATGCAGTTGTACTTCCTCAGAAATACCTCATTTTGGATTCTCTTCATTGTCAAACATAGACTCAAAATCTAATACAAGAAAATAAAAGTTATCCATTTCCTTAACTACATGTGTAATTAAACAAACTTGTACAGCAAACTTGGGAGAAACAAGTATTGCATTAAATGACTACAGATCAAAGGTCAAGGAGCTCAACATTTGAAGTCACAGGATCATTCTATTTTTTCAAAAAAATAAAAAAATAAAACTGGCAAGACAGCTCAGCAGGTAAAAGCACTTGCTTCTAAGCCTGATGACCTGAGTTCCATCCCTGAACATGGTGGAGGGAGAACCAACTCCATGAGTTGTCCTCTGACCTCCCCACAAGCACCAGGGCACATGTATGCACAAATTAAGTAAACAAACTTCTTGTAATTAGAGCTCTTGACCTCAAATTACTATTATATTTGAATCATTAAAATTCTAGTGTTTTATTTCCCTACTTAGGACCTGTCACATGCCTTTCATCTACATAATCTACATAGGAACTAGTTTTCAACCCTTTCTGAATACCCAGGATCTTCAGAAGAAATTCTCAGAACAGCAAGAAAAACTCACCAGGTTTTAAAGAAGACTATCTTGAGCTGGGGTATGGTGGTGCATGCCTTTAATCCCAGTCCTTGGGAGGCAGAAACAGGACTTCTGTGAGTTTGAGGGCCAGTCTGGTCTACATAATGAGTTCCAGGCCAGCTGGAGCTACAGGGAGACCCTGTCTCAAAAAGACAAAAAAATAAAAAATAAAGAAGACTATATTTATAGGACAGATACTTTCTGTACTGTAGTTCTGCCACATCTTTGGCCTATCATAGTATTCTTGTTTGTTGCCAGTAACTAAGAGTATTAAAAGAAGTTGCCTAGGAACACTTCTTGGAAGCTTCTTCTATATCCAGAAATAGTTTTCATAAGTCCCCTTCTCCTCAAATTTCAACATATGGTAGAAACAAAAAATATTTACCATCTTTTAAAGAACAAAGGCTTTTTTAGAGAAAAACTTTGCTGGAAAGTGTCTCTCCAAAACATTTTCTTTGCTTGTGTAAAAAGTAATCACTAAATGTTGAAAAACATACACTGTAATTTAGCCTAATTGCTCTGCTAAGGCAACTTTTTAATAGTCTAAGAAGCAAATGTCAGGCCTACTTCTTTGGGTCTAGGCTATGAGAATTTGTACTCATTCAGATGTTTCAGGTTAACTTTGGATCCTGAACTCCCTGGCCTTAAACCTAAGAACAAAAGAACACTGTCAGCCTGCATATGGACTCCCTGAAGCCTACTCTTGTGAGATAACCCACAAAATAGACTCACCGAATTGACTGAAACCTTAGAACCCTAAATATGCAAATGTGTATTGTGAGCCTCCAAGAGGGTTACTTAGCATTTCCCAAACCTAAAATTTTTTTTTTTTTTTTTTTTTTTTTTTTTTTAGTAAAACATTGGTATTTGGTGGAACATCCTTAAAAAATGCTAATCTAAAATACTTAATGGAAGTGAAAAGTATGTACCCAACACTGTGGTAGGTACTTCACACAGTATCTGATTAACATCAACCCTGGCTATGCAGCAAGTCCAAGGCCAAACTCAGCTACATGAGACCTTGTCTCAAAAAAGCAAAAAAATACAAATCAAAGAAGCTTCCCACTGGGGCTCTGGAATAAGACTGGGGCATGGGTTAGAACAGTCCCTGGAGGTATCTCAGGATCATCATCATCAGAATCTTCTCCTATGGCCTCTCCTGTGTCCTCAGCTTGCTTCTCAGCCTTAGCCTCACTGGGTCCCTGGAGAGAGCAAGAAGCTGTTTCCTTTCCCTGGTCATCACTAGATGGAGCAGCTACCCGGGCACCCACCAAAGTATCCATTTCCCTCAAAGAAGGGGCAAGTCTCTGGTGCTTGGCCATTCTTGACTTTCCCGTAGCTGATTTGTAGGCTTTTAAATTTGGTCTGACACTGCTCTGGGGTCCTAAGGAAGCCATATTCCCATAATCTCTCAGCAGCTGCTCCATATAACTGGCTATTGTTGGTGACATTTCCGGAGGGCTTCATAAAACTGAGTGTCACCAAGAACTGCAAGGTATGTCTTGGTTTCTTCATAGCCCCAGTGTACTCCTGTCAGAAGAGAGATTTGAGCATCACTTAATCCAATGCTTTAGAGCCTCAGCTCGTCAGTCTTACCACCTGCTTCAAAGAAAATCACTAAAGCTGGAGGTATTCACTCAGGGTGTACTAAGCATGCATGTGGGCTTGGAGTCTATTTGAGAGAAAAAGGAGGAGAAAGGAAAGAAGGAGGCAGGCAGAGAGGAAGGGAGGTCACCTAAGCTCAGGTTCCTACTTTTAAAAGGTTTTACTTCATGTTCCCCAAATCTACATACTCAAATTTTTGTTTGTTTCTCTGTATCCTTTAACAATTTCAGAGAACTTAATAAATTTTAGCCATTAAAAGAAGCCTTTCCAGTCGGGCATGGTGGCGCATGCCTTTAATCCTAGCACTTGGGAGGCAGAAGTGACCGATCTCTATGAGTTTGAGGCCAGCCTGGTCTACATTAGAGAGTTCCAGGCCAGTTGAGGCTACAGGGAGACCCTATCTCAAGAAGACCAAAAATAAAAATTTTAAAAAAGGAGCCTTTCTATATGCTCACTGGAGCATTATTGTGTACTATGAAGGGTCATCTGCACCGTCAACTTCACCTTCAACTTCACTAGACACTGGGCATGTCTAGTTCCAGAAGGGTTTGGGTTTTTTGTTTGTTTTCAATACATGGTCTCCCTGTAGCCCCAGATGGCCTGGAACTCACTATGTCGACCAGGCTGGCCTCGATTTCAGAGATCCACCTGCTTCTCCCAAGTGCTGAGACTAAAGGTATATGGCACCATGCCCAACTTTCAGGAAGTTTTAGCTAAGGGAAGACCCACCCTGAATGTAGGTGGCACCATCCCATGGGCTGAGGTTCCATATGAAATAAAAAGGTAAAAAGGAGAAGGCAGGCTGAGCACCAGCATGCATCTCTCTGATTTCTGATGCATCATGGCAGCTGCTTCATGCTCCTGCTACCACAGCTAGAGCAGCTCTCACCTCCACACCTTCCCTGACATAATGGACAGTGTGCTCAAACTGTGCATCAAAATAAACCCTTCCATTGCTTTTGTCATGTATTTTGTCATAGCAATGACAAAAGTAGCCAGTACAGATACACTGAGATAAATGCACAGAATGCATTTCTCTATCCATTTAGTATTTCTGGAATTCTGATCCTAACTAGAAAAAAACACACTGGTCAGGAAAAGATGACCCAGGATTGCTGTCAGCTACAATGAGACATTCCTAACTTTGCTGCTAATTTTCCACCAGCCCTATTTCCTTTCCATAGAGTGACTTAAAACTCCAAGAACTGCCTCTTTCAGAATCGTACTGCTGCCAAATCCTTATTATGGTCTGTCTTCATTTGGCACTGTTTCCTTAAGCAAGCCCAACAAGAACAAAGACTTGAAGGGTACAGGAGAAGGTGCTTACAGTCATGCACTTTATTCACAGGGTGGAGAACTGGAAGAAGCCAGAATGAGGAAAGAAGCAGGAACAAAATGTCTTGGCTGGATACATGTACTACAGATGTGTACTTGAGCAGTGTTTTTAGGAAAGTAACAGCAGGATGATTATATAGACTGCTCCCTGAAGGTACCCAAGGTAGAGAAAAAGGGAGTTTCAGACAGTCTTCATCTCATCTGAGAGCCACTTCCATTATCTTCCACTTACTGGGTGTAAAGGAGAGCAGGGAAGAAGAGGGCGGGACAGAAAAAGATGAATAAAGATAGTGGAAAACATTTTGCACAAGTCACATAATTTATCCACAGTCATGTCATTGACAAAGATGGAAAAGGAATGAAGAAAAGTAATAAAATGCCACATTTTTTCTCAGCCTGCAATGATTTATAAGCAGGAAAATGTATTTCAATAAAAAAGATAATCCTCTGAAGACACTTGGATTTTCTGGGTGAATTTCTTTCAGAAATCTAAATCTGAAGTTTGGGATGTAGCTCAATGGTACAGTGCTTGCCTAGCATGTGTGAGGCCCTGGGTTCAATCCCAGCACTAAGAAATAGGAAAACAAATCTAGTTCTTACTATTACCTCATAATTTGCTCACCGAAGGCAACAGAATACATGCAGAATAGTACCTTTGCTCTCTACTTAAGTGGCCAAGCTGGCAGCTGACAATGGCTGGCTCCACATTCAGTTTCACTGTTCCTCAAGCGTAATCTAAAAATCCCAAGAAAAGCTGCTTACCACTTGGGCTCCGGAACAGGACAGATGCAGTTGAGTTGTCAGGGTCCTGGGAAGTTGCCTCCAGGTCCATTTCATCATTGTCAGACTCCTCAGTCATAGCCTCTTCTCCCGCCACATGCTGCCAGGCCCCCTGGACTGGCCCCTCGGTCTCAGTATCACTGTCTGCCTGGCCCAAATGAGAGACTGCCTCTTCCAGACCATTGCAGGGCAGTGCAATGACCTGGGCACTCATCAGGGCTTCCATCTCGTCAAAGAAGGGGTAGGTGTCAGGTGGATGACCACTCTTGACTTTCCTGTAGCTCTTCTGAAGACCTTTGAACTTGGTTCGGCATTGTTCCAGTGTCCGGAGGAAGCCATACTCATGGAGCCACTCAGCTACAGCCCCACACACCTGGCTGTTTCTATGACAGTTCTGGAGAGCCTCATAAAATTCAGTCTGACTGAGAATTGCGAGGAGAGTTCTAGTTTCTTCATGGCCCCAGTGCATACCCACCACCTTCTCAATCAAAGCCCCAGTGATCCTGTTCCGCCCAGCTTCTCTCTCTCTTGGATGGTAATGGATCAGCACAAACTTGTCTGACTTCTATGCTATTGCTTTTTGAGACTTCCTTCTCTTTGGAACCCAGCTGATCTGGAATCCATGGTTTTCTCTGCTCCAACCTGGAGACCACATTGGATTTAGGAAATTGAAATCCTGCTTGCAGGGAAGCAAACAAAAAAGATCACAATTTGGATTGATTATTCAAAAACAAAAACTTTCAATCTAGCCTTGCCTCTTTCATCCAAGAGATTATATCTTTTGTTTTGTGACAGGGTCTCATGTGGTCCAGTCTAGCCTGAATATGGCTATGAGGATGACCTTGAACTGCTGATTCTCCTGCCTCTACCCTCTGAGCGCTGGGATTACAGGTTTGTAACACCATACCCAATTATATGGAGTGGTACGAATGAAACCCAGGGCCTCTACCAACTAAGGGTAGTACCCAGTATACTCTACCAACTAAGCTGCATCCCCAGACCCCACTCTAAAAGTTTATGAAGTTAGTATCTCAAGAAATATTTTCAGAAAGTTCATTGGGTTGAAGAATGGAAAAAATATAGGAAACCACAAAGGTTGAGAAATAATTGTCCAGCGCAGGGTAACAAAAGAAGAAAAGGTTCTGTTATGTGTTTGGAGCATTCCAAATTGCTCCCTAACCCTCCAGACCACTCGACTACAGTGGCAGCACTGCTGGGGTGGCCATTCCTGTCTCCCATACTTTTCACTTGGGGTCTGAGAATTCAACTCAGGGATTTCAGGAGGTAAGGGAAAGGAAAGGTGCCTGACTTCATACTCAGTCTGTTTCCCCTGGCACACTTTGCTCTCCTATAACCACCATCCAAGTCTAGACCCTTAACTCTCATATCCAAATTAACTACAGCAGTCACTGTCCTACTACAGCCTTTTTGCTTCCTCAGCTCACATGCTATCCTGCTGAACCTTAACCTTAATGTCTAGCATGCAGTCCATTCCTGCTTTCTCCAGAACACAGAGCACTTTTATTCCCCTCTGTGCCTTTAACTCCCTTCCTCCTATCCAAATTCAGTCCATCTTTGGAGAGGCCCACTTACCAGTGCTCTCAGGAGGCCATTCCCTACAACCCTGTCTTCATGTCCACACTGCCAAACCTCTATAGAACAACTGAATAAGTCATTACTTACCACTGTTTCAGTACAGTTGAGTTCACATATTTATGATTTACTGTTCAGTTATCAAATCATATTGTAAGCTCTTTAAGGACAAGTACATAAAAAATTTATTGTAGGTGTGTATGATGTATGTGTGGGTGCATGTGCTACAGTGTGTGTGGGGAGTTCATAGGATAACTATGTGGAGTTGGTTCTGTCCTCTACAAGGGTTCTAGGGCTTGAACTCATGTTACCAGGCTTGTGTGGCAAGCCCCCTTACCTGCTGAGCCATCTATCTCATTGGCTAACACTGGCACCTTTTCTTACTGCAGTGTATATAGCTGCAAAGTATTGAGGTAGGTATTTGAACAGATTAGTTCCACAAGTCAGTGGGATTTTGAGGGATTTTGGCTGGATGTTAGTACAAAACAGAGACCATTATCAAAATAGCCAAGAAGTCTATTAGTGTCATCTTAAATGATAAGATCATCCCATAATTCAGAACACCCTCAACAAAATTTAAATAATAAACACACTAATGGAGTCCAGTAAAGCACAAAGAAGAAAAACAAGTTCTACAAAATGAGTGCAAGAATAAGTGACTATGTAAAAGGCATGGGAAAGATAAGAGTCTTGGGGGTTACCAGATGAACAAAAATCACAGAATCATAAGTTGTACTATACTGAAAGATGTTGCAAAATTCTAAAGTAAAATTCTTAGCCTTTACATAATGGACCTTCATTGAATAAGACATACAATTTAGTTCTCCACAATTAACATTCTAACATAGAAAATAACAAGGCTTCTTAGGTCTAAAGAATGGAGATAATGGGGGGGGATTAAACAGTTTATAATCTAGAGAAGAAAAGCAATTAAAAATATCTTCCATTGTATAACTGTAATAATTCAACTGTAAACCTAAAAATTTACAGCCAAATTTGAAAGAGATGCATCCTACCTCAGGAAAACGTTATTGAATATGTCAATTGTGTTGTAATGATATGCTTCTTCTAAGTATGTTGTTATTAAATAAATCATTTAAAAAAAAAATTAGAATGTGGTGGGCATGGTGGCACATGCCTTTAATCCCAGTACTTGGGAGGCAGAGGCAGATAGATCTCTGTGAGTTCAAGGCCAGGCTGGTCTACACAGCCAGTTTGAAAGTTCTAGGCCAGCTGGGACTATGAAAGAGGATGAATAACCAGTTTAGATTGCTTTGGTGTACTGGAAGTATTTCAGAATTTATTCTTGTCAGTAAGTATAGTTTAAAGGCTTTAGACAAAAGTTTGGTGATGTGATCCATTTGCGACCCAAAGGGATCTTTTAAAAATAAGTTTTAAAATATTTTTCTTTTTCTTTTTCTTGTTAATTTTATGCAAAAAAAAATGAAAAAAAAAATCTTCCAGTATAGAAAAGAATTCTACCTAGAAAACAATGACCTATCACCAAGAAATAAAACAGTTCCAATTCTCATAAAAACTAGGCAGATATTCTCTGTATCAGAGGCTTAAACTACCTGTCTTCAGAAGGTCCCAACAGGCACATACTGCACAATTTCCATGTACTTCTGAAATCCCCTTCCTACTCATTCTTTCCAACCATATTTCCTAACATAGAAGGGCACTCTGTCTTCCCACATGATTCTACTCCTCACCGCTCCTTTGAAAAGGTCTGAGTTTCTCCTTTGGGTTCATCTGCTCCTGTAGTCCCAGGGCTGAGATTCTTGCCCTCTCTTTCTTGGATACACCCCTGGGCTGAGGTTCCACTGACTTTTGCAGAATACTTAATAATTCCTGTGATGATTTCAGGGGTGTCATCTTCTCCGAGTGCATTTCCTGCCCCTTCACAGAGACTATGACCTAGAAGCACCCCCCCCCATTAATTGTCATGGTCATAACAAGAGGTATTCCCAGAGAAGCTCATTTACTATCTGCAGAGACCATCCTTCTGGGGCAAGGTCGGAGTTGTAGGGGTGGGGAGGTTATGGCAAATGGGTTTTATTTCATTATCATTATCTTAGAATGGCTGGAACTCCAGAAAGATCAAAATGAAACCCAACTGCCAGAAAATTTCCCATTATCTATTAAGAAACAGTGAATTGGGGACTGGAGTAATGGCTCAGCTCTTGCAGAAGACCTGGGTTAGGTTCCCAGGGCACATGTGGCAGCTAACAACTGTCCGTAACTCCAATTTCAGAGAATTTAATGCCCTCTTCTGGCTCCCCTGGGCACTGCACACGTGTGGTGCACTTACATACATGCACGCAAAACACATAAAAAAATAAACTTCAAAGTGAAAGACTTATTGTGACAGAGTAGGCAAAGGTACACCCAGGTGGCATTTCCAGACCAGTGCTGTTTTAAGTGACCTCTTCCAGACCAAAGTATAAGCACTGCCAAACCTCTGTAAGCCTGCTTAAACCCCTTAAACTGTACTTCTATCCTTTCCTCTTCCCTGTCACACATGTCTCAACTCCCCTCCCCTCTCACCGAATGTCCAGGTCTTCCAGGCTCTCTTTCTAAATCTTCTACCAGAGTCACTGCCTCTTCTCCATTTTCTGGACATTGTTCCTGTACCCAATTCTGGATCTCCCCAGGTAGAACAGTCAGAAACTGCTCCAACACCAACAATTCTACATTCTGCTCCTTGGTGCGCACCTCCGGCCTTAGCCACCGACAGCAAAGTTCCCAGAGTGGGCTGAAAGCCTCCCGGGGCCCAGCCACCTCCTGGTAATGGAATCTCCTGAAGAGCTGCTGTAAGGTTTCAGAGTTAGCGTCATTTCCTCTCAGAGTGGGTTTGGCCATCCTTCACCGCAGAAAGCAGCTTTCCTCCTCTTAAAAGGGTCTGGGTTCCAAGGCTTACACTGTCTTCTCATGTTGCTGGAGAATCACCTCCAGATGAGCCTCTCGGCGAAAGGGGTTTCTTCCTCGAGCAGAGAGAAATGGCACTACCAGAACATCTTCCTATGTCTAATCTTGCCAGGGTTGGCCTGACTTCTCTAATGCTCCAAGCGGCCATCTGAGGTAATAACCGCTTCAGGGAAGAAAGCCGACAGTGACCTTTCAGAAGCTGCATTTCTGGGCGTTTCTAGAGCATCACGGTCTGCTCACCCATCTCCCCTAAATCTGATCTCATCTGGCTTCCCAGATCAACGCTGTACGGTGAATTCAAACCGCATAGGAAACCTGAAGCTGGAAAGATTCTAAAGATCAGTCACCATCTTGCTGAAGACAAGCCTCTGTCCAGCAGGTCGCGGCTGAGCTCCCGCAGAACCTCTGTGGTCCTTCCGTACCCCTCCCATTAAACTCCAAAGTCAAGTGCTGAATACTGGATTTTGTTTTCTCCTCAGACCAAGTAATCACTCTGTAATGGTTGAAGAGCTACAGATGGGAAAGGTCGTGCACTGGGGAAACTGACTTGGGCTTCTAAACTGAGGACTTGGGGAAGTCACAGAGACTTAGTAGTCCGAGGTGCGGCAGTCTGGTCTCCTAGGCACAGGTCGGTACTACCCGGTGCTGACCAGTGCTGTGGGTTCGTGGGCTCGGAGCGCTGCTCCACAGCGGCGGGGCAGAGTTCCGGCCTCTGTCTCCGTTCTCTCCCGCCGGGTCACTCTGGAGGACGTCGTGAAGCCCTCCAGAGGCCTGGGACCTGCGATGGCGCCCGAGGAACACCCTCCGGTCCAATCCCTGGCCGCGTCTCTCTCGAGCTGTCCCTCAGCCCATTCACATCCCTGTCGCCGGACCAGCCTCACCCACTCAGGTCCAGCCCAGCCCTGGCTCACCCAGCAGCCCTGTGCAGCGCTTGCCGGAAGTCTGAGCGGCCCCTGGGGCACCGAAGGCGCATGCGCGAGGGCACCGCCGGCGCCTCTACCGCAGCAACTGGACGGGAGCGAGCGGGTGGGCGTCGCCAGCCAAGCACACTTCCGGGATGCGGCGCACGGATGCTGCGCGCGTGTGCAAGGCAGAGCACTGCCCCTGTGGGCGCCTGCAGGGGCGCTGAGGGGTGATAGGCTTAAGTACACCGAAGGAATGATTCACGAACTGCTCTTGGCCCTAAGCGGGTACCCAGGGTCCATTTTCACCTGGAACAAGCGCAGTGGCCTGCAGGTACGGAGGGCCTTAGACCACCCGAGTGCAATGGGTACAACTGAGCCTGGGCCTGGGGACGCCAGCTACCGGGGGCGGAGCTCGCAGGGCGGGGGCGGGGCCCAGGGCACGTGACTGTAGGACCGGGCGATTGATAACTGACCTGGCCTGGCAAGCCCTGGGAAACCTTTGTTTCCTAGGGCCTTTGAGGACCTAGGGTCCTGGGAGGGCTTCCTGGGAGCAGGTAAAAAGCAAGCTGGGCACTTGTTCCTGTCTGGTTCAAACTGAGTTTTGAAGGCTGATACAAATACACAGAATTCACGACGCTCAGAACAGCAAATTTTGTTGCATGAAAAAATGAATTTCTGAGCGTATGCTTTCCTACTTTCTTAAACTGCTGACCAGGTGAAGAACCTGAAAGAGGTCTTCCTGTCACCATAAAAGTGTAAGGGGGGGAGACTGAGTAATATAGTGCAGTATGCATTAATTCCTCTAAAGTCACAACAACCAGTAACCATTTTACAGATTAACATAGGTTCAGAAAGTTAACTCCCAGGTAATTAAATACCTAGTAATTAGCAAAGCTTAGTCTTGAACTGAGGTCTGTTTGGCTCCACTAACTGAACAGTTATAATCTGCCTCCAGATGTTCTCAGCAGTGACTTAGTAACTTAAGTATTGTTAGTCCCAGTTTACAAATACACAAGACTAAAGCTCAGAAAACTTTATGTTGACTAGTCTTGGCAGTCCTAGATAGGAATTAACATCTATCTAATTACAAAGTCCGGTCTGATCCTAGGAGAAATGGCAGTATAGGCCTTGACGCGCAGAAAAATTACATGCTTAGTCTGTAAAACCTATAAATCAGACAGATTTCTCATGTTTTTTTACCAATGTGAATTGGTTTTTTAAGTTTAGGTGAGTTTTTAAATTTTGTTTTTTGGATGTATATCTTTTTTCAATTTTTTAATTTTTATTTTTTTAAAATATTTTATTATTTTTATTTTATGTGTATGAGTGTATTGCCTGCACATAAGTGAGTGCACCAGTGTCCTGCAATGCCGTGGAGGTCAGAAGAGGGCTTCGGATTCCCCTGGAACTGGAGTTAAGGACCGTTCGTAGCCACCATGTGGGTGCTGGGAATCAAACCCAGGTCCTCTGGCAATCAGCGCACTTAACTGCTGAGCTGTCTCTCCAGCCCCTTATTATTTTTATTTTATGTGCATGAGTGTATTGCCTGCATGTATGTGAGTGCACCCGTGTTGTGCAATGCTGTGAAGGTCAGAAGAGGGCTTCAGATTCCCCTGGAACTAGAGTTAAGGACGGTTCATAGCCGCCATGTGGGTCCTCTGCAAGAGCAGTCAGTGCTCTTAACTGATGAGCCATCTCTCCAGCCCTGGATATTGCTCTTTTTTAAAAAATATTTTATTATTTTTATTTAACATGTATATAGCCTGTTTGTGTATAAGTACATCGGTGTCATGCAATGTCCTCAGAGCTCAGAAGATGGCATTTTAACTCCAGTTCCAGGGGATCTGACCCTCTTCTGACCTCCGAGGGCATTGCATGACATAGGTGCACTTACATACATGCAGGCAATATATTCGTACACATAAAAATAATAAAGTAGTTTAAAATTTTTTATCATTTATTTGTGTGTGTGTACACATGCATGCCATTGTGCGCATATGCCACAAAATAAATGTAATTTTTTTAAAGAAGAAAAAAGTTGCCAGGCGTGGTGCCTGTAGTCCCAGCACTTGGGAGGCAGAGGCAGGTGGATCTCTGTGAGTTCAAGGCCAGCCTGGTCTACATAGTGAGTTCCAGGACAGCTCGGGCTACAGGGAGACCCTGTCTCAAAAAGACCAAAAAAAAAAAAAAAAGAAAGAAAGAAAGGAAGGAAGGAAGGAAAGTGAAAGAAAGAAAGAAAGAAAGAAAGAAAGAAAGAAAGAAAGAAAGCTGAGGTGTGGCCCAGTGGTAGAATGCTTGTTTAACATGTGCCAGGCCTTGGACCTGATCTCTAGTGCTAGAAAAAGGAAAACAAGCAAACAGCACCCAAGTGGTTAAAATGGTAGTGGTTTTTGTTTGTTTGTTTGTTTTGTTTTTGTTTTTTTGGGTTTTTTTTTTTTTTTTTTTTTGTCTTTTTAGATAGGGTTTCCCTGTAGCCCCAGCAGGCCTGGAACTCACTATGTAGAGCAGGCTGGCCTCGAACTCACAGAGATGCACCTGCTGTGCTGGGATTAAAGGCATGCACCACCGCACCCAGCTAAAAATGGTAGATTTTATGTCATGTATTTTTACCACATTTTTTTCTGAGCTAGGATCTCATTATGTAGAATAGCCTTGAACTCAGTCACTCTGTAGCTCAGGCTGGCCTCCATCTTGCAATCCATCCCTGCCTCAGCCTTCTGAATCTTGGGATTACAGGTGTGCATCACCATGCCTGGCTTACCACAACTCTTCCTTTTTTAAGTTGATTGAACAAATACATTCTTCCATTACTTTTTTCAATTTGAACTTCTATAAAACTGTTATATATCACATTAGGCTATCATGCAAGCTAGTTGTGGTGATACATGCCTATGCTCTCTCATTTGAGAGGCCAAGGCAGGATCTGGAGTTCAGTAATAGCCTGAGTAGTCACTGCCTCTGGAGAGGTTGACTAATTTTTAATGTATGCCTGTAGCCCCAACTGGTCTGGAACTTAACTATGTAGACCAGGCTGGCCTTGATCTTACAGAGATCCACCTGCCTCTGTGTCCTGAGTGCTAGGATTAAAGGCATGCATCACCACATCTGGTGAATTCTTTCTTTTTTTTTTTTTTAACATTTCTTTATTCACTTTGTGTGTGCACATGTATGCAAAGGCAAGGCTACTTGCCACAGTGTGCATGTAGAGGTCAGTGGACACCTTTAGGAGTCGTTCTCACCTCTACCATGTGATTCCCAGGGATCCAGCTCAGGTCGTCAGTCTTGACAGCAAGCATCTTTACCTGCTGAGCTATCTCACCAACCCCTATTGCGTGAATTCTTTACCTTAAGTTGCCTATTTTATAAACAAGTAATTAGATCCTGATAAGGAACACTGCCTTTGTAGTGGTTTAGACATACCTTGTTACAGAATTTACCAACCTTGAGTGGGCAACTTAAAGAGAGAAAAAGGAAGATAAGAAGGAATAGAGAATATAAAGCATTTTAAGTGCCCCAAAGAACATGGGGTGGTGAGTGGCAGGCATGAGCTTTATAACTATCTCTCTTCTTGCAGGTTTCCCAGGACCTCCCGTTTCTCCACCCCAGTGAGACCAGTGTCCTGAACCGACTCTGCCGGCTTGGCACAGACTACATTCGCTTCACTGAGTTCATTGAACAGTATACAGGCCATGTGCAACAACAGGTGGGATCCTGTTCTGGATGTATGCTTCTAAGAGGGCAGGGGTACTATTTGGCTTTTAGCAAATTCATTGATGAAATAAGTTAGGAATTTCTGGAAATATTCCTGAATTTATGAATCAGTGGAAATACTCAACTGAAGGCAAGGTTTCTAATTGGCTTTTTTCCTAATGTAACAACAACAAACTCCTCTCATGTGGTGGAGATGCCATAAATCAGTGGTGCCTGAACAGAGACAGCTGACTCTTCGAGTTACTTAAAACATGATCTGTTCTCAGAACTTGTTCCTTCTGAGTTCTCTTGGAACTCCTCTAAGCAAAAGACTTCTATTTATTGAAACAGTACATCCAGCATGATATGGGACACAGAACACACAACTACAAACATGTTGTCAATCTAATCCCACCTGTTGTCAACATAAAGGGGGTTTAACTCCTTGCTTTCTTTCACATCTGGGTGAGGGCAAGTGAAAGGTCAAGGATTAAAGTAGTATGTTTAGCTCACAAGAGGAAACCAAAGCCAAGTTGGATTGTTTATATTGTAAATAAGATGAGATAGTATTAAATTATCTCAAAATAGAAGATTAACATTGGTTTATAAGGTTAGGTAAGATTCTCATTTGTAACAGAAGGTATTCCCAGGAAAGTCATTCCTACATATTCATGTGTCTTATGTGGGGGTGTTGTTGTTTAGGTGTTTTGTTTTTGACAGTGTCTCACTGAGTTATCCCAATTGGCCTGGATCTCGCTGTGTAGACCAGGCAGGCCTAGAACTCAAAGTGGTCCACTTCTGTCTCCCTAGTGCTTGGATTAAATGTGTGTGCCACCACATACACTTCTTATGTGGATTTTATCTTCCATGATATGAGGATTCCTCTAACTTTCCCACCCTCAGAGCCTTGTCACCCAGATGAGTACATAGCCAGAGAGGCTGGTCGTCTTATCATAACCTCTAGCCAACTGTTAATCATCATTCCTCATATAACCATATGAGAAGATCCTACAAAAAACTCATGAGAAGATCCTACAAATAACTAGATTCCTGGAAGACAAGCCTTATATAACCCTTTGATGAGAGTCTCATACCCATGTTGGCTGTCAGACCCATGTTCTTGACAAGCCAGGCAGAAGATGGGATATTAAAATGAGAATTGAGCTGGGCAGTGACATACACCTTTAATCCCAGCACTCAGGAGGCAGAGGCAGGCAGATCTCTGAGAGAAGGAGAACAGCTGGTCTACAGAGTGAGTTCCAGAGACTCTGTACCAAAAAAAAAAAAAAAAAAAAAAAAAAAAAAAAAAAAAAAAATCCCAAACTAAACAAAAAAAAAAATAAAGATGAGGATTGAGCCAATTTTTTCTAGTCAGTAAATACTTACCCTCTGTTCAAAGAACTATGCCAGTAGCCAAGATAAAAGCTGAGCAAAAAATGTAGTCCCTGCCTTCATAAAGCACTTGATCTAGTACAGGGGGCCGCTAAACAAAAGAATTCAAGGATGAAGAAGCAATGGGAGTAGTATTGATTCCACAGGGAGAGTTTTAAAAAGCTCTTCAGAGAATTGATGCTAGAGTGAATTCTGCACAGAGTGCTGGTCACAAAGGTGAGGTATACACCTATAAGCAGAGCACAAATTCACAGGGGCAGATTCACAGGGGTAGGAGAATAGAAGGAAGCACACCTGGTGAACCGTGGAGAATCTGGAAGGAAGGGTGTTGAGTGGAAACAGTAAATGAAAATTTTGTAGAAATAGGTCAAAGCTGGAATGCAGGAGTCATTGAATGAAATGCAGAAGAATTTGGATATTATTCTGGGCTAATGGAAAGCCGCCATAGGATCTTACACTGGAATGATATAGTTAGAACTGAGTTGTGGGAAAAGCTCTACTAATGTTGTATAGTTGTTTGTTACAGCATCCAGGGCTGGTTGGAAATTAAAATGCTACCAAATTATAAAAGGTCAACCCAAAAACTTTGTCATCAGTGGATTTTCCTCTTGCTAAATCACTGCTTTGATGTGGAATCATTTAAGCAAAGATAGTACTACTAATAAAAGATCTCTTCCTAGGTTTCCTAGGTCTTGAGCTGAGAAGTTGAGTTCTCTTTATTTGATTTCAGGATCATCATCCATCCCAACAGGGCCAAGGTGGGCTACATGGGATCTACCTAAGGGCCTTCTGCACAGGGCTGGATTCAGTTTTGCAGCCTTATCGCCAAGCACTGCTTGATTTGGAACAAGAGGTAAGAAAGAAATAATATAGAAAACAATACCTTTGGGGTAGCAGATCAGAGTGTGTTCTTGAATCTGAAGTACCCCTTTGATAAGGTCAGATAGTTAAGCGTGAGCTGTTTCCTGTGATGCTGGAAAGTACAATACTCTGATGGCCTAAGCCATGATCAAAGTGGCTCAGGGATGACAGCGAAAAATTCCAACTATTTTTAAGAGCCCTTGCTTTGGTTTCTTTATCATCTAAAAAAGAAAGCCTAATTAATAATCTTCTATAAGCTGTTAATTCTGCAGAGCATAAAACTAAATCAGATTCTCTTCTAGTTTTTATAGAGCAGACTGAGTCAAATTATTTTATGTGAAGTGCTAATCACAGTGTTCTTTATTGCAGTTCCTGACTGACCCTCATCTCTCTGTATCGCATGTCAACTACTCCTTAGATCAGGTATGCTGGCCAAATAGCAAAATGGCTTGGAACCTGTTCCTGTCGTTACAATAATCCAATTTATGGCATTATATTAAAAGCTTTTTTCCTTATGGTGTCAGAGCCCAAATAATTATATTTTTGTGCTTTGCTAGATAGGAACTGCTTAAATAGTTCCAAATTTAAACCTGGTGTAGTGTCTACCTGTAATCCCAGTAGTCAGGAGGCAGAGGCAGGAGCAAACTCGAAGCCAACCTGATCTATAAGTTCCAGGCCAGCCAGGCTTGTCTGAAAAAACTAAACAACAAAGGAGTTCCAGATTTACTTAACAGTGTAATGTGAATGTTCTCCTGTTGACATGAATATTGACAGAGACACTATCCTCAAAAGTAGAAATTGTTTCCATTCTCCATTTTCTTTGCAGCCAACCTGACATCAAATTGCCTTAGAATACTGGATCTTAACTGTCCTGTGGTATTTCCCTTTTATCTTAAATTAGACTATTCAGAAACAAAAGCATTTTTTTGAGTTGGTTTTTTATAATCCTATTTGATTACATACTCTTAATTTTCTCTACTTTGCAGTTCCAGCTCCTGTTTCCCTCTGTGATGGTTGTAGTAGAGCAAATTAAAAGTCAAAAGGTGAGAATTTTCCTTTTGCTCTGATACGCATCAAGGAAATATTAATAATGTTTTAGAATCTTTTTAAAAGACATTAATTTTCAGTAGTTTTTACTTGTTATTCATCCAGTTTTTGTTTATTTATCATAAAAAATGTCAGGAATGCAAAAATATGACATCATGCTGTCTTTAAGTACCTTGTAATTCAGAAAGCAGAGGAAATAAATGAACCCAAGAAGGTTGCTGGGGTAAGGCCAAGATCCTATGGATGTTTGAAGGGGAGAGCAGTTTGCCTGAGGGATAGAACTGTTGGGTTTGAATATGGAGGGGAATAGTACTCCTTGAAAAGAAATAAGGTAATAGGTTTATGTTTAAAGTACTGGCAGTTTTCTGAGAATTAAGAAATCACCAGACAAAACTCAGCTTATTTTATTCATTCAAGATGCCTATTGTCACAAGTTTCATCATACACATTAAGATGAGATTGTCTTTTCTGGGTGGAGTTAATCTCTCTGAAGAAACAGATGCATTGAGATTTCACACTAGAATATCTTTATCCATAATTGGACCAAGTGCACAAATGCATCAAACATGCTCAGCGCAGTTCTTCATGTTTTTAGGCTCTCTTATTTGTTCCTTAGCTCATTGAGGACATTTCCCTTGGAGAATAGAACTAGTTAACCAGTTAACTTCCACATAGCTATTTTGTTTTTTCTGTGTGAGTGAAGAAATTGAATGCTCTGCTACATTGATTCTGTGCTGGCAAAACTGAAAGAAAGGTGCTCTTCAGAGCTACAACATCTGATTTTTTTTATTTTTTTATTTTATTTTTTTATTTTTTGCCTTTTTGAGACAGGGTCTCCCTGTAGCCCCAGCTGTCCTAGAACTCACTATGTAGACCAGGCTGGCCTTGAACTCACAGAGATCTGCCTGCCTCTACCTCCCGAGTGCTGGGATTAAAGGTGTATGCCACGACACCCGGCCAGCATCTGATTTTTATTGTACACTTGCTCTTACCACACTGTGCTGTGTTTTACAGATGTGATCATATGTACTTAGACTCACACAGATGGAGGTATATGATAGATCTGGGATGTAGACCTAGTCTGTATACCTCCAAAGACAATGTTCTTAACTACTGTATTAAACTCACTCTCAAAATGGGAGGGAGCCTTCTACATGAATGGAGTTAGAAGTTCGGGGACAGAATTCCATACCTAGTTCCATATCTCAGTTGATTCTCACCTTTCATTGGCTACAGGAAGAATGGAAAACAGAGGGATTTAGGTAGGTGAACACTAATGACCAGGATGGTACTAGATAAATGAGTGTGCTAATGCTCCACAGTTAAAAAATGAGGTGGTCAGGAGCATGGGCTGAGGGTGAGAACGGGGACCTGCACACAGGCTCACAAGAGGGGGCTATTTTGGGAGTGGTGAAATATTAAAACTGTATTATGGTAATGCTTGCATAATGCAAATAGTACACTTAGGTAGATGTGAAAACAAATAGTACACTTAGGTAGATGTGACTTTAGGACATACAAATTATATCTCAAAGCAATTAATAAGGAAAACCTGAAGGACTTGGATATTGTGAATTAGAGGCAAAGCACATACTTTACAAGTAGTCTGACTTAGTCTTATCCTAAAAGAAAGACTTTTCCTTGGCTTTGAAGTTCCAACTCCACACAACTCTGCTTTCTTCAGTGCATTGACTTGCAAACCAATATGTATATTAGAATCACCTGGAGTGCTTGTTAAACCATAGGTTTCTGGACTTTACTCCCAAAATTTGCATATCTGCCAAGGTCACAGCACTGCTGATGATGAGGGGAGGGGTCTGTTGTTGAGAATTACTATATAGAAATCCTGGCAGAAAATATATCAATCTTTTCTCCTGGACTATGCCCTCTTGTTTGAATATAGGATATGAGTTTATATAACTCAGATTGACAAGGCTGTATTTTCCACAGATTCATGGTTGTCAAATCCTGGAAACAGTCTACAAACATAGCTGTGGGGGTTTGCCTCCAGTTCGAAGTGCATTAGAAAAGTAAGTCTTGGAGTCCTTAGGGATTGGGATGCAGATGGGGGATCAAGTGACTTGATTTTTCACATTTCATTTTCAGGTCATATGAAAATCTCTGGGAAAAATTCTGAGCAGAATAGAAAAGTCTCAGGGCTGAGGAGCTGGCTTAGTGAACAAAGTACTTGCTATGTGAGCATGAAGACCTGAGTCCACATCCCCAGCACCCATGTAAAAAGCCAGGAGTGGCAACCTGCACCTGTAATCCCCAGACTGGGAAAGTAGAGACAGGAGGGTCTTTAGGGCTTGTTGCCCAGTCATGCTAGCTGAATTGGTGAGCTCCAAGAATTGGTGAGCTCCAAATATAGTGAGAGACCTTGTCTCCAAAAATAAGATGAACAGTGACTGTGGGAGACACCTAAACTCAGCCTCTGGCCTCCACATCCACACACGTATATACACAAAGAAAAGCCTTATGAGGCACCAGGCATGGTGGTACACTGGGAGGTAGAGGCAGACAGGGGGATCAGGAATTCAAGGTCATCTCAGATAAATTGAAAGTTTGATGCCAGCAAGAGAAAAGAGAAGGGGAAAGGCGGGGAGGGAAGGAAAGTGAGAAAAGTAAGGGGGTGAGATAGAGAAAAAGAGAAAGATAAGATACAGGGGCTGGGTCAGTCAGTAAAGTGTGTGCCTTGCAAGCACAAGGACCTGACTTTAATTCCCAAAAACAATGTCGAAAAATAAAGACAGAAGCTAGGCATGGTGGTATGGTCTTTAATCCCAGCCCTCAGGAGGCAGAGGCAAGCACACTTAGTGACTTCCAGGAGGGACAGAACTAGGGAGACCCTATCAAAACAAAACAAAAGCCAGGATTGGAGGGAAATGTGGATAACATCTGAGGTTGTCCTCTGGCTTATATATGTACATTCACACAAAAACAAAAAGGAAAAGGAAAAGCCTTGTGAGCAAGGTGCTCATATAATCCAAAGAGAGGGTTATAGAGTGAAGTTTGAAAGCCAGAGGCTTTAGATGGGGCTGGAGAGATGGCTTAGCAGTTAAGAGCACTGGCTGTTCTTGCAGAAGACCCAAGTTCAAATCCTAGCACCCACATGATGGCTAACAACCATCTGTAACTCCAGTTCTGGGGGATCCAGCACCCTCTTCTGTCCTCCATGGACACTGCATGACACAGGTGCACTTACACACATGCAGGTATAACATTTACACACATAAAATTAAAATAAATAAATTTGAAAAAAATCAAAGCCAGGATTTAGCTGCCAAGTTGACCTTGAGACCAGCCTTTTTAATGTTGGATCTCATTATCATTGCAGGATTCCTATTACATGTACCAGATAATGCTTGCTATGTTAAAATGTGGGTATTTGAGAAGCTATGTGGTGGCACACTCCTTTAATCCCAACATTCAGGAGGCAGAGGCAGATGGATCTCTGTGAGATCAAGGCCAGCCTGGTCTACATAGTGAGTTCCAGTTCAGCTGGGGATACAGGGAGACCCTGTCTCAAAAAGACAAAAAAAAAAAAAAATGTGTATTTGAGTAGCCTTAAAATGTTTATACTTTATAATCATATAATGCCACTCTTAGAAATTTTATCTTAGAAATTTAATCCTAATAAATTGTTTTATTATTTGTGTGGTGTTGTGGTATTTCTGTACATGTATGTGCAAGTACATGAGCCCTCAGAGGCCAGAGGAGGACACTGGGTGTCCTGCTCTACCACTCTCTGTCTTATTTCCTTTAGGCAGGCTCTCCCACTGAGCCTGAAGCTTGGAGCCCCTTTGGCTAGGCTCTGGCCAAAAACCCAGAATCTGCCTGCCTCTATTTCCCAACACTGGAGTTGCAGGCATATGCAGCCATGCCCAGCTTTTACATAGGTGATGGGGATTCAAACTCGGGCCCTCATGCTTGCTGAGCAAGCACTCTTACCCACTACACCATCTTCTCAGTCCCCCAACAAAATTATTTAAAAGAAGAAAGTAACTCACTGCTATGTTTTCTGTTCTATCAGGAGATTAGAAAATTGCCAAGAGTATAAGAAAAACTAGGGCCACTGAAATGGCTCAGTAGGTAAGGAGCTGGCTGCCAAGCCTGACCACCTGAATTGACCACCTGCGTTCAATCCCCAGAACCCTCATGGTGGAAGGAGAGACCAACTCCTGCAAGTAGTTCTCTGAACTCCACACACATGCACTGAGGCAACAGGTGTGTCAACACACATGCATGCACACACAAAAATAAATGTTTTTAAATTTTAAATATTTTATTTTATGTGTATGAGTGTATTGCCTACATGTGTATAAGTGCACCTATTGTACAATTCCCAAGGAGATCAGAAGAGGGCATCAAATTCCCTTGGAACTGAAGTTACAAATGGGTGTTAGCTGCCATGTGGATGCTAGGAACGGAACCCAGGTCCTCCACAACAGCAGCCAGTGCTTGTAGCTGCTGAGACGTCTCTCCAGCCCCAGTTTTTAAAATTTAAAGAAACACTAAATATGTATTCACTAGATTATAAAGCCATTAAAATTATAACTACCACAGTAACATATAAAATATTTTTATAATGAAAACTCTATAAAATTGTATTTATAATTACAACTGTTTAAAAATAGAGAAAGAGGGTTTGGGGGTATGTGGCTTTGTACAAGGCCCTGGGTTCAGTTGTCAGCATTATAAGAAAAAAAGTAGGGCCTAGAGAGATGGCTCAGTGGTTAAGAGCACTGACTGCTCTTGCAGAGGACCCGGGTTCGATTCCCAGCACCCACATGGTGGCTACAAACCATCCTTAACTGCAGTTCCAGGGGAATCCAAAGCCCTCTTCAGACTTCCGTGGCATTGTACAACACAGGTGCACTCACATACATGCAGGCAATACACTCATACACATAAAATAAAAATATTATTTTTTAAAAACTATTTTTTTAAAAAAGAAAAAAATAGAGAATGATCAGAGGCTGTCCATTTAATGTTATTTCCTTTTCCTTGTGTCTAAAAAGGAAAGTATAGCATTAATTCCAAAATTGTAGTGGTCAGCTCTGAGGCCCTCCACACCTTAATCACCTCTGTTTCCACTTGTCTTAGTCCCTTTTCTGTAGCTGTGATGAAATACCATGACAGAAGCAACTTAAGGAAGGAAAGGTTTATTTATTTATTTATTTTATTATTTTTATTTTATGTGTATGAGTGTATTGCATGCATGTACGTAAGTGCACCCGTGTCATGCAGTGCTACAGAGGTCAGAAGAGGGCTTCGGATTGGATTCCCTTGGAACTGGAGTTAAGGACGGTTCATAGCCACCATGTGGGTGCTGGGAATCGAACCCTGGTCTGCAAGAGCAGTCAGTGCTCTTAACCACTGAGCCATCTCTCCAGCCCCAGGAAAGGTTTATTTTGGCTCATAGTTCCAGGGTACAGCCTGTCATGGTGGAAAAGTCATGGTAACTGGAGCTGGAGGGAGCTGGTCACATTAATCCACAGTCAGGAAGCAGAGGAAGGTGAATTTGACTAGTGTTCAGCTTCCTTTCTCCATTTTATAGGGTCCAGGATCCCAGCAAGTTAAGATGGGTCTTCCCATCAGTTAACCTAATTGTTAGTCATTCTCAAAGGCTAACCTTAATCTAGCTAATCTCTCACAGGTGATTGTACATCTCATCAAGTTGACAGTTTGAACTAAGGCTTACTCCACTATACAAGTCAACCATTAAAACAGCAGGAAACTTTTTAGAACATGCTTTAGACAATGTCCTCTATTAATGTTTTTACATGTAGAATGTAAAATTTTATGTAAATAATACAACACACATTTTTGGTTTTGTGCTAGGGATCAAACCCCAGGGCCTATGCAATATATCTTTGGTTTTGGTTTTGGGGGTGTTTTGTTTTGCTTTGCTTTGCTTTTTGAGATGGGGTTTCCCTGTAGGCCCAGCTGGCCTGGCACTCGCTAAGTAGACAGGGCTGGCCTTGAACTCAGAGATTTGCCTGCCTCTGCTTCCAGAGTGCTGGGATTAAAGGTGTGCGCCACCATGCCTGGTGCAATATATATTTGTTACTTATTGTCAGGGATGAAGCTTTATAGAACAAGTACTCAGGTAAACATAAGTGTAAGTGGCTTCCTCTTTAATTTAAAAAAAAAACAAAACAAAAAACATGGGTCTGGAGAGATGGCTTAGTGGTTAACAGCACTGACTGCTCTTGCAGAGGACCCAGGTTCAATTCCCAGCATCCACATGGCAGCTACAACAGGTGTTACTCATATACATGCAGGGAATACACTCATACACATAAAATAAAAATAATAAATAAAATATTTTTTTAAAACATTTATTTGTGTGTGTATATACATGTATTTGTACATGCTTGTTAAGGTCAAAGGACAATTTGCAGAAGTTGGTTCTTTCCACCATGTGGGTCCTGGGGATCAATAAAGTCAGGTTTTTAGTCTTGGTGACAAGAGCTTTAATCCATTGAGCCATCTCACTAGCCCCCTAATATGACTCTTTTAAAAAGAGAGTTTCCAGGCCAGGTATGGTGGTGCACGCCTTTAATCCCAGCACTCGGGAGGCAGAGGCAGGCAGATCTCTATGAGTTCAAGGCCAGCCTGGTCTACATAGTAAGTTCTAGGACAGCTAGGGCTACAGGGAGACCCTGTCCCAAAAAGACCCTCCCCCAAAAGTTTCCATGGAGTTCATATATTACAAATAATAGACTAAAGCTGTTTCTTTTCTCTCCAACTCTTTATTTTGAAAAATGTCAAGCCTACAAGAAAGTTGAAAGACTATTACAGTAAACACTGAGCATCCTTTCATTTTACCAGTTAACATTTTGCCATGTTTCTCTTTTCTTTCTCCTGTATGCTTTGTGTTATACATACACATCCTCCAGTTTTGAATCATTAGAAAGTAATTGCAGGTATCATAAATATGAGCTAAATAGTTTAGCTAATATCTCTTAAGATAAAAGGCATTCTCTTTTTTTCTTATAGAACACCAATACCATATACCCAAGAAAGTTAACATTAATGCAATAACATAATATCCAGAATATATCAAGATTTTTCCAGTTGTTCCCCAAAAGTCCAGTACAGCTACTGTTTCTTACAATCCAGAATCCAGTACATTTTCATTTAATTGCAATTGGTTATGTGTTTTTAGTCTTTGTCTCCTTCCCTTCTCTCCCCAGGCATGAGCTACCACATCTGGTTCTTTTTAGTCTCTTTCAGTTTAAAACACCTCCTTCACCTTTGGTTGTTGTCTTTGATGATAATGACATTTTCCAAGAGCTCTTACCAGTTGTCTGTAGAATGCCCACAATTTAGATGTAGCCGATTCATTCTTCCTGATTAGATTCAGGTTAAACATCTTCAGCAAGTAGACTACACAGGTGATATTATTTCCTATTCCATCATATTAGAAGGCACAGAAGGTAAGTTTATCCTATGACTGCTATTGTGAAGTTTAAGAACTTGGTTTAGGTATTATCTGTCAGATCTGTCTACTGTAGAGGTACCTTTCCCTTTGTAATTAATATCCTGTCTAGCTACCCTTTAACACCATCTCAATAGCCTATTCCCAACAACCTTCCTACATTTTATTGTTGAATAATATGTTTTCCCATCAACCTGGTACTCACATATTGAATCTTTTTCTATATGACAGAATCAACAAGAAGAAAATAAATTCAAGGCTGTGTTAGCCATTATATCTACTTAATAGGACTTATCAGTTCTAAGACTTAACTTTACACAAATGGAGGAAAGAAAATATTTTTTCCCTAAAAGAACATTTACTGAACTTAAGTATATAGTACATATTACATACTGGGTTTAAATATGTACTTAAGTATGAAAATTTATGCAGTCTATAAGAAATTGAATTAGCACAATTTTTTTTTAAATTTTATGTATATGCGTATTATTGCCTGCATATAGGTAAGTGCACCTGTGTCATGCAATGCTCGCGGAGGTCAGAAGCTGTTGGATCCCCTGGGACTGGAGTTACGGACAGGTGTTAGCTGCCATGTAGGTGCTGGGATTTGAACCTGGGTCTTCTGCAAGAACAACCAGTGTTCTTAACCGCTGAGCCATCTCTCTAGCCCCCTAGCACAATTATTTTTAACTTATTCCCCAAACTCTCAAGTCTGTCTTCATCCTATAGCAATTTGAAATGTGATCTCTGTGGCCTCGGTGGGGGTCAGTATTCACCAAGTAGTTTTGTAAGGTCCTTGCTCTCCTCTCTCCTAGAATCTTGGCTGTGTGCCATGGGGTCATGTATAAACAGCTCTCAGCCTGGATGCTACATGGACTCCTCTTAGACCAGCACGAAGAGTTCTTTATCAAACAGGGTCCATCTTCTGGTAATACCAGTGCCCAGCCAGAAGAGGATGAGGAGGATCTGGGCATTGGAGGACTGACAGGAAAACAACTGAGAGAACTCCAGGACCTGGTGAGAGCACAGCAGGAAACCCATCTCACACTCCCAGGAGTCAGAAACCTCCATGGCTTACTCATCTACTGAGCCCTCCTTAGCTCACCATTACTTGAGTGCCTTCCATAGATGGATTTAGCTGTAAACACTGGTTTTCTCTTAATTTGTGTGAGACTACCAAATAGAAAGTGCAGTTAAGTTCTTGTTTCTCCTTTTCACATTACATGTATTTAAGTTTTATCTCTACAGACAAGAGCCACTCTAGCATTTTAATGTGGTTTGGAGTTCTAAATAGACTCCTTAAAGTATTGTCTGCAATTGTTCATCTACTTGTTCATTTATCTTGTTACGTTCATTGAATGCCTGTTACTGTTATGTGCTGGGCACTGTTTTAGGTATCCACCTACATAGACAAAATGTATCCTATCCTTAGGAAGATTAGATTTAATAGACAGTACAGAAAAGCAAAGTTACAGTGTGCCAGATGCTCTGCCAGATAACTGTTCTTGGAACATGTCTTGGAGTAGGGTTTATAACTGGAGAAGACTTCAGTGCAATATATGTTGAGATTTGCAGAATGGTTTTTCTGTTGTGTACTCCAGGCTATCTGGCCCGAAAGCTTCTAAGGGGTCTCCTGTCTCCACTCCCATCTCCCGGCAGGGATGCTGTGATTACAGATGCTAGTACTACAGTGACTGGCTTTTACATGGGTTCTGAAGATTTGAACTAAGGTTCTCACACTTGAACATCAAGCACTTTTACCCACAGAGCCATCTCTTCTGCCCAACACCAAGTTTTTAAATATAAGGCTTTTATTTATCATTTTGCCTTTGCCACTCTGTTAAGTGGGCAGACAATATACTCCCTTACTTGTACAATGAAGGACTGGGTGGCATTCCTTCAGGTCTCATAAATATGTCTGTTCCAGGCTGGAGAGATGGCTCAGCAGTTAACAGCA
Organism: Nannospalax galili; assembly: GCF_000622305.1. Lineage (NCBI taxonomy): Eukaryota > Metazoa > Chordata > Mammalia > Rodentia > Spalacidae > Nannospalax > Nannospalax galili. The sequence continues at coordinate 234,457 of NW_008358834.1, read as the reverse complement.
CTTGCTGCTCTTGCAGAGGACCCAGGTTTGATTCCCAGCACACACATGGTGGCTAAAACCAGTTCTAGGGGAATTTGATGCACTCTTCTGACATTCATAGGCATTGCATGACATGGGTGTACTTACACACATGCAGGCAATACACTCATACACATAAAATAAAAATAATAAAATATTTTTAAAAAGTGCCAGGGGTAATGGTGACACCTTTAATTCTAGCACTCGGGAGGCAGAGGCAGGTGGCTCTGTGCAAGTTCAAGGCCAGTGTTGTCTACATAGTGAGTTCCCCGCTAGCAGGGGCTACAGAGTGATCCTGTCTCAAAAAGACCAAAAATAAATAATAAATAAAAGATAAATAAATAAAAAGCAAATAGGGGGCTGAAGAGATGGCCCAGCAGTTAAGAGCTCTGTCGGCTCTTATAGAAGACCCAGGTTTGAATCCCAGCACCCGTATGGTAGCTAATAACCATCTGTAACTCTAGTTCCAGGGTATCCCATACCCTCTTCTGCCCTCCGTGGGCATTGGATGACATGGGTACACTTACATACATGCAGGCAATATACTCATACACATAAATAACAGCTGGGGGCACTGATAACACAGTGGACAGTAACAGGGATGGAAAAGTATATGGGCTCCAGTGGTGGGGGGCAGGGGGAGGCTATGGGAGGGTTCCATTTGGGATGTGTGTATAAAGATGAATAAGATTGTTTGGGATGTTCTGTATGAAATACAAAAAAATCTCAAAATAAAAAAAAATAAGCCAGGCATGGTGGCGAACACCTTTAATCCCAGCACTTGGGAGTCACAGGCAGGCAGACCTCTGTGAGTTTGAGGCCAGCCTGGTCTCCATAGTGAATCTGGGCCAGCTGGGTCTACAGGGAGACCCTGTCTCAAAAAAAAAAGACCAAAAGGAAAATAATAATTATAATAATTAAAAAATAAAAATAAATTTTTAAAAATCATAATTAATTAAAAATAGATATATAAATGTATCTGCTCTGTCAGGGTTCCTCAGGGCCTACTTAAGACCCTTTTTCCCTAAATGAGCCAGGAGGTCCTCACTATCTACACACATAGATCCTGAACTTACTAAAGAGGCGTCCTGAGCAGCTCAAAGCAGGAGGACTCATTTGTGCTTAATACCATTATTCAGTGGCAACATAATTATACTACAACATAGTATAATAAACTCAGTCTTTATATTACAATAGATTTTTTAGCATAAAGTCTAATTTCCTCATTTGAGTAAGAACTGATGAGTCTACTGTGGAAGTCTAGGCAATGAGTGCTTTCCAGCATCATTTTAAGATTTAAAAGAATATCTGGGTGCACTTGGGAGGCAGAGGCAGGTGGATCTCTGTGAGATCAAGACCAGTCTGGTCCACATAGTGAGTTCCAGGCCAGCTGGGGCTACAGGGAGACCCTGTCTCAACAAGAGAAAAAGAATATCTTGAGTTACCTTCAGCTGGCCAAGTAAATCTGACTCCTCTCCCATCAGCTTCCAACAGAGACCTCAAAGTGGGAGGTGAGGACTGACACCAAAAGTTTTCCTTTGACCTTCACATGTACACTATGGCAAACGTATGCCAACAGTCACAAAAATACACACACACACACACACAGAGTACACGCAGAGATAATTAAAAAGAATAAACTCGGTGCTTTCCACCATGTTACTGTTCTGCCTGAAAATGTTAATATATTTCCAAAGCACTATAGTGATTTAAGAATTTTACAACTTTGGTGATGGAGAGATGCTCAGAGGTCAAGAGGGCTGGCGACTCTTACAAAGGACCCAGGTTTGGTTCCCAGCACCCACCATGTACAAGCAACACACTCATACACATAAAATAAAAATTAATTTAAAAAGAATTGTACAACTTCAGATTTACAGTCTCTGCTTAGCAATAATGTAGATCATGAGCTGGGAGAATCACTCAATCTTTTTTTACTGTATACTTCATTTTTGATATGGATTATATTCCTTCACTAGCGCCTAATTGAGGAAGAGAACATGTTGGCCCCATCTCTGAAGCAGTTTTCCCTGCGGGTAGAGATTTTGCCATCCTATATTCCAGTAAGAGTTGGTGAAAAAATCCTCTTTGTTGGAGAATCTGTCCAGATGTTTGAGACTCAAAATGTGAACCTGACTAGAAAAGGTAAGACCCTCCCTGTCCAGTGTGCCCCATCCTCAGAGGCTCTTCATTCATAGCGATGGACCCAAAGCATGTTTGGTTAGAATGGCTGGTGACGCTGGAACTGCCATAGCAAAACAATGCTGATAGGCTTGCCTGAGAAGCTGTGGCCCTCTCCAAACCCTGTCTGTCCTCCTTTGACAGTGCCTTTGTATTCTGTAGGATCCATTTTGAAGAACCAGGAGGACACTTTTGCTGCAGAGCTGCATCGGCTCAAGCAGCAGCCGCTCTTCAGCTTAGTGGATTTTGAGCAGGTGGTGGATCGAATTCGTAGCACTGTGGCTGAGGTTTGTCTTTTGTCTTTTATTGCTCCAGAAGAAATGAGTTAGTGCCCACACCCAGCTTTTACATGGGAGTTGGGAATCTGAGCTCAGATTTTTTATTTTCTTTTATAAAATTTCTTAGTTCCGTAAAACCTGCTTTTCTCTTTATTTCCTTCCGTCTTACTTTATTTTCCCTTTAAAACACATTGTAACATATATAAAAATATAAAATGATACATACTAATGGAAAGCCATTGAGTATTTCAGTGCATGTGTATGTTGTCTAATGTTTTAAACCAGGATAAACATATTTGTCTCCTTGAGTATTATCATTTCTTTATGATGAAAACTCTCAAAATCCTTTCTTCTAACTTGAAATGAGCAATAATGTTTGTTAGCTCTAGTCACCCTGCAGTGCAGTAGCTGGCACACCAGAGCCTCTGCGCCTGTCTGCTTGGCTGGCCTTTCCCCGGCCCTCCCCTCATATGTTGTCTGTCTTAAACTGAGGTGTTTCAGTTTTTTCATTTTGATGCTGAGTTTTTGGAATTCTTATATACTCTGAATATCAGTCACTTGTCAAATATAGTTTACAAATATTTTCTTCCATTTGTAAGTGGTCCCGAATGCGGTCTGTTGGGTTTTGTTTAGTTTTTTTCCTTTGCTGTGCAGAAGTTAGTAGTTTGATACAATCTCATTTATTTTTGCTTTTGTTTCTTGTACTTTTAAGGTTTTGTCAAAAACAAAAAATCTGGGTGTGGTGGCAAACACCTTTAGTCCCAGCACTCAGGAAACAGACACCTTTGGTCCCAGAACTCAGGAAACAGAGGCACATCTCTGTGAAAGCTTGGTCTACAAAGTGAGTTCCAGGACAGCTGGGGCTGCAGGGAAACCCTGTCCCCAAAAGACCAAAATAAACAAACAAATGAACAAAGCAGCAACTTCACGTGTGGCTGGCTCTCAGGCACTCCTCTGTGTTCTTTGAGCTCATCATAGTTTCAAGTGTTACATTTAAGACTTTAATCCATTTTGCATTGATTTGGGGGGGATGGAGCCGAGGGGGTTGAGACAGGGTCTCCCTGTAGCCTCAGCTGGCCTGGAACTTGATATGTAGACCAAGCTGGCCTCAATCTCACAGAGATCTGCCTGCCTCTGTCTTCCCAGCTTGCATTGATTTTTTTTTTTTTTAAAGCTGGTGACAGATGGGGACTTAGTTATATTTTTCTGCATGTGGATATCCAATTTTCATAGCACCACTCATTGAAGCCCATCTTTCCTTTAGTACATGTTCATAGTCATAAAGGTTTTTTTTTTCTTTTCTTGAAATTTTATAGTTTTCAGCCCTATTTTAAGTCTATGATCAATTTGAGTTCAGTTTCTCTGGCATAAGGTATGCATCAAGTTTTAACTTTATTTTCTTTTTTACTATTTAAAAATTTTTTAATTTAATAACCACATGATTAGAAGAAGCATTTCATTACAGCTTTAACATATTCAATAATAATTTCCAGAGCAAAGATACATCTCTTTCAAAAGTGGCTGTAAATTTTTAGGTTCACAGTTGAATTAATAGTTATACAATATTGAACTCAGTATAAACCCTGTAAGACATAAAATTGAATGAGTTTTTAACCTTTAAAAAAGATCTCCATTTCATTTAAAAGTATACTGTTTCCTACAGAAACTCATTTTTTAAAAAAATATTTTCATTTGTTATTTTATATGTATGAGTGTATTGCCTGCATGTATGTGAGTGCACCCGTGGTCGTGCAGTGCCGCAGAGGTCAGAAGAGGGCTTCAGATTCCTCTGGAACTGGAGTTAAGGACGGTTCATAGCTGCCATGTGGGTGCTGGGAGTGAACCTGGGTCCTCTGCAAGAGCAGTCAGTGCCCCTAACCACTGAGCCATCTCTCCAGCCCCAGAAAGACTCATTTTTAATGCTATTAACACTTAGAAATAATATTTGCATGCATCTCTAATTTCTATGTATCTGATTATTACTAGTCACAGTCGGTTACACTCAGATCCTTGGCACCTGAGTATGGATATAAAGTCATCAGGCAGATTTCAATGGTAATGTTTATCACCTCTACTAATTAACATGAAGTAAATTTTTATGCTTCCTCCTCAAATATGTCATTTTTTATTTGTTAATTTTTTTGTGTGTATATCATATAGAATATCCCAAACAATCTTATTCATCTATATACCCATTTCCCAAATGGCACCCTCCCATAGCCCCCCCCCCCAACCCACTGGAGTCCATATACTCTGTCATCCCTGTTACTGTCCACTCTGTTGTCGCCAACCATTCTGCCCCCCCAGTGCAAGTCCATTTGCTGGTTCTAGTCAGCCTTTCTAGAGTTCCTTGTTTTAGGAAGATCAGCTCTTCCTCATCTAGCAGCAAACAGTTGCCAACAATCCTTTAGATAAGATTGGGGTCTGCTGTTCATTTTCCCAGTTCTGTGCTGGGTTAGTGTAAAAATTATATTGACCCCTTTAATCTTTGGTTATACTTTCCTTTTGGGTGTAAGAGCCTACAATTGGCCCAGATAAACCAATTTATTTTTACTCTTAAGGCTGTTTGAGGATCTGTTCCTCAGGGGTCACATGGGTTTGGGAGGAGCCCCTGACTCCTTTCTTTTACCAGTTCTGTCTATGTGAAGTTAAGTCAGAGGTCCAAAATTATATTGACCCCTTTAATCTTTGGTTATACTTTCCTTTTGGGTGTAAGAGCCTACAATTGGCCCAGATAAACCAATTTATTTTTACTCTTAAGGCTGTTTGAGGATCTGTTCCTCAGGGGTCACATGGGTTTGGGAGGAGCCCCTGACTCCTTTCTTTTACCAGTTCTGTCTATGTGAAGTTAAGTCAGAGGTCCTGCTCAGCCGTGGCTGGCTTCGCTTGGAAGCATTGAGGAAATGTTTCCTCTGTGTTGACCCTCCTCTTTGGAGACTGGACACTGGCTGGTTCAAGTCCATCTGGTGGGGTCTCTATGGCTTCCTTGATCAAGAGGACAGGTGACTCACCACAGTTACAGGACATTTTGAAAGATGCTCATAGTCCCCTGGAACTTAGTCGACTTAGGAGGGCAAGGAGCAAAAACTGTCCTTTAAGTCCCTCTGACCAAATTAGTATAGGCCTCAAAGTATAGCTGTTAAACATCCAAGAAGGTTAGTTCCACCAGTCTGGTTCTTTTTTTGTTTTGTTATGTTTTTGTTTTTTGTTTTGGTGTTTTTGAGACAGGGTCTCCCTGTAGTCCCAGCTGGTCTGGAACTTGCTATGTAGACCAGGCTGGCCTCAGACTCACAGAAATCTGCCTGCCTCTATCTCCCAAATCCTGGGATTATAGGTGCGTGCCACCACACCTGGCCCAGTCTGGTACCTTTAATTACCATGTGTCATGTAGGTAAAACTTGGGCAAAGACCAAACGTTCTCAGATAAACCTTGCCTAGATATGCATTATATTCTTTGATATAGTTTTATGTATAATTTGTCAGTAGGTTGTTGGGCTAATATGGTTCCCTCTGGTTTTTTAAAACTAGCTAGGCATTATTTATCTCTCACATTGTCTAACCCTTCCACCATGGTTTCCCCATTTCAGATGCCCCCATTTCTCCCATTTCTCCCTTAATAATACCTTTCTCCTATGGTCCCACCTCTCTTGAGTTCCTTCTTTCCCTTTAACCCCTAGGTTCCTTATATAACCTTCCCTCCCCCACTCCCCTTAAAATAACCCCATTTTTATCCATATCTCCTTTACTAATGCCTGTTTCCTACTGTTCTTCTCTTTCAGGTTCTTTCTTTTCCTTTACCTCCCTGGTTCCTTTTCATTATCCTGATTCCTGTAGTTATGTCTGGATACATACTCACTTATAAGGATTTGGTGCTAGGATCCACATATGAGGGAGAACATACATTGTTTTCTTTCTGAGTCTGTTACTTAATTTAGTATAACAGTTTCTAGTTCCATCCATTTACTTGCAAATTTCATGATTTCATCTTGCTTTTACTCCTGAGTAAAACTCCATCATATAAATGAACCACAATTTCATTATCCACTTGTCAGCTGAGGGACACTT
>NW_008358834.1:212429-226770 GCF_000622305.1 Nannospalax galili | reverse complement strand
GTAGCATGGTCATCTTCACAATATTAATTCTTCCAATCCATGAGCATGGGAGGTCCTTCCATCTTCTGATGTCTTCCTCAATCTCTTTCTTTAAAGATTTAAAATTTTCACTGTAGAGGTCTTTAATGTCCAAAGACAAGTTTTAACTTTTTGCATGTGTATATCGTAAGTTTTCAAACAACTTTGTTCTTCTTGGTTTTCTTTTTATATATTTTTATTTATTTGTGTATTTATTTATTTATTTATTTATTTTTCTTCCTTACTTTTTTGTTGTTGTTTTGGTTTTGGACACAGGGTCTACCTAGTAGCCCTAGCTGACTAGAACTCACTATGTAGACCAGGCTGGCCCCAAACTCACAAAGATCCTCCTGCCTCTGCCTCCCAAGTGCTGGGATTAAAGGTGTGCACCACCACACCTGGCAACTTTTCCTTACTTTTTAAGCATATATTTTGAGAATATTTAAAATTTTTGGTCTGAATCATAGGTCAAATTAGAAACAAATTCTGAGACTCAGATTTCATTGCTAGCAATAAGAGCAGCAGACATTAGCTGGGGGAGAAGAGACATCGCAATGGAGTTGTAACAGAAGCCTCCATCCTATTCAGAGAGTGGAAGCTAGGATGGCCCTTCAGAGAAGTCCCAAATTGAGGGCAGGACAGTAGGTCATGTGACCCTACACCTAGCAGTTATTCAGTGTGGACTACCTTAGGGAGGAAGCAGACTTTAGGTCAGGAGGGTCCCCTTAGTTAGCAAAGGACTGTTCCTAGACTCCCAACAACATGCAAAATCCCAGCCACTGGGGTGCCAAGTACCTCAGTCTTAGAGGAGATGTCTAGTTACTTTATAGTGTCAGGTTCTGTTCCCCTAGAGATGTCAGTTATATTATCTTGTAATGTGTACTGGGAAAGGGTCAAAGAGAAGTTCCTAATGCTGCATCAGTTCCAGTGACTTGGAGGAGGAACTAAGCTTCAGGGTGGATACCCAGGAGCCCTGATCACTCCAGTATGCAAATCCTCTGGGTGAGACTTCACTTTCATGCTGGTTATGAGCTGGGTTTCTTTGTATTAATCACAAATCTTGCTAAAGTCTTACTAATTTCGGTGCTTTGGGGATCTGTTCCTTGGACTTTCCATGCAGACCATGACAATATCTGTTTGTTAGTAATGATGGTTGTATGTTTCCAGTTATACACATTTCTTTCATTTTAGCTATTTAAAATGGTCTACAATCTAGTGCTTTTTTTGTGTGTGTATGGCATTCAACTACTTACAAATTTATTGGTAGTAACCTTATAATATTTACTCAGCCGGGCATGGTGGTACACGCCTTTAATTCCAGCAAAAGCAGGCAAAGGCAGGCAGATCGTTGTGAGTTCAAGGCCAGCCTGGTCTACATAGTGAGTTCAGGTCAGCTGGGACTACAGGGAGACCCTGTCTCAAAAAGACAAAAAAAAAAAAATTTACTCCTGATAGCTGATGTTCCAAACTTTAGGGTCTTTGAGATATGCAGGATCCTTGTATGTAAGTGCCATAAACCAAGCCCTCTAATTGCTTTTGCTATTTCTGTTTTTTTTTCCCCCACAAAGACCTGTTATGTGCCTTCTATAAATGGAAGTGAATGGAAAAATAAACTGGGACAAAAGCTGTACATTCTTATAATCTACCCATTTCTCACACAAGATACATTTCTTAAGAGGCTCCTTGTAAGGGTTTTCCATTGCAGTGGGAATGTCCTCACTGCTGGTTACTTGTTTATATGTGAACAAACTCTTCTCCACAACACCTCAGAAGCCCCACGATCTGTGAGGCAGGCAGCAGCTGTTCCCAACTTTTTCTTCCCTACATGGAGGCATACAGCAACCACACCGGCCATGGTTTCTTGCCAATCCAGTGGCTTTTAATATGTCCCCTCGTGTGTAACTCTTACTGCTAATTTCAGAACATTTTTATCTTGTACAGGTTTTGTTGTTGTTGTTGTTAACTGTTAAATTTCTTCATTCCCAGGATTAACTGAACTGATGAGCTTTTTTTCAGTACATTGCTGGGTTTGTATGGAGCTATTCTTTGCAGGAAAATTAATGAACTTTTGTTCTTTTTTTTTTTAAATCTTGTCATAGCACCTCTGGACACTGATGGTAGAGGAGTCAGATTTACTGGGTCAGCTGAAGGTAATAACTCAGATATTCTTTTAAATCTTAAAATGATGCTAGAAAGCACTTATTGCTTAGACTTCCACAGTAGATTCATCTGTTCTTACTCAAATGAGGCAATTAGACTTTATGCTAAAAATCTACTGTAATATAAAGACTAAGTTTACTCTCTTCTGTTGTAGTATAATTACTGCCACTGAATTATGATATTAAACACAAATGAGGGCTGGAGAGATGGCTCAGTGGTAAGATCACTGGTTGTTCTTGCAGAAGACCCAGGTTCGAATCCCAGCACCAACATGGCAGCTAACAACTGTCTGTAACTCCAGTTCCAGGGTATCCAACAGTCTCTTCTGTCCTCCTTGGGCATTGCACCACACGGGTGCACTTACCTACATGCAGGCAATACATGCATACACATAAAATAAAAATAATAAATAAATTGTTAAAAAAACATATAGCTGGGCGTGGTGGCACACGCCTTTAATCCCACCACTCTGAAGGCAGAGGCAGGGGGATTGCTGTGAGTTCGAGACCAGCCTGGTCTCTAGTGAATCCAGGACAGCTGGGGCTACAGGGAGACCCTGTCTCAAAAAGACCAAAAATAAATTAATTAATTAAATAAAAATTTAAAAACATATCAAAGGCAAAAAACAAAACAAACAAACAAAAAAAACCATAAATGAGTCCTCCTGCTTTGAGCTGCTCAGGATGCCTCTTTGAAATGCCAAGCCTGTACCTTCAGACTAATAAGTTCCGGATTTATGTGTGTAGATAATGAGGACCTCCTGGCTTTGATTTACTGAATTGTAAATTGGAATTCTTTCCTCAGATTATTAAAGACTTTTACCTTCTGGGACGAGGAGAACTGTTTCAGGCCTTCATTGACACAGCTCAACACATGTTAAAAACACCGCCCACTGCAGTAACAGAACACGGTAAATGTCCAGTAGCCATGAGAGTAAACAGCTTGCAGAAATTGCAGGGTATTTCTTGACTAATACTGATGCTTTTAGGCCTGCTGCACATAGGAACAGATTGTTAACTTAGAGCAGTACTTCCAACTGAGGTCATCAGGAGCAGCACCTAGGCCCTGTGACCATTCCTAAAAGAGTAGGTCTTCAAACTAGGTCTTTCATCTTCAGATTATAGTATATCTGTGTTACAGGGAATCCTGGGACTTACTGTGACTTATAGTATCCACTAGAGCTCTTTAGGTGTGAGGCTGAGGATATAGCTCATTTAGTAGGGTATTTCCCTATCATGAACAAAGCCCTGGGTTAGGTCCCCAACTCTGCATAAACTGGGTTACTTGTCTGTAATTTCAGCATTCAGGAATTGAAGGCACAAATATCAGTTCAAAGTCATCCTCAGCTACTTAGTGGGTTTGAAGCCAGCTTGGGCTACATGTATGAGACCGAGTCTAAACAAAAAGAAAAGAATTAAAGGCATGTTGTGGATAATGGGAACCTGGCTTGGGCAAGTCAAGTTAGAAAAGAATGTATTTGTGGTTATATCTAAAATTCCATTGCTGGGTATAGTGGTGCATGTCTTTAATCCCAACACTCTTGGGAGGCAGAGGCAGAAGGATCTCTGTGAATTCAAGGCCAGCTTGGTCTACATAGTGAGTTCCAGGTCAGCTAGGGCTACAGGGAGACCCTGTCTCACAAAGACCAAAAAAAAAAACAAAAAACAAACTCAAACTAGTATAGAATCTTGATCAGATTCTCTCCCTCTTACCATAGCTTATCTCTTTCTCCTGTGCATTCTTGGATGACCTTCCAAGACCATCAGTAACATATCAGACCTGCTCTGTGTTCCAGTGAGCACTGGGGCTTGGTGGGGCATGCCTGTAGTCCCAGCACTCAGGAGGCAGAGGCAGGCAGAACTCTTGTTGAGTTCAAGGCCAGCTGGGGCTACAGGGAGACCCTGTCTCAAAAAGACAAAAAAAAAAAAAGAATTCCAGTGAAAGAATTTTAATTGACCCTGCCCAGGTCACATATCTTGCACTGTAGTAATAAAAAGAGGTCAGACATTAAGTTCAGTGTCTACCGCTTGACTGTTAATGTCTATCACCATTCAGACCACATGAAAATTCAGTAAGGATCAGAGCTAAGAAAAGGAAAATGGGAGGAAAAAAGAGGGTTATTTTTCTAGTTTAGTAAAATAGATGCCATTATACATACATGGTATTTTTGTCATAGATATCAGAAAACCCAATTGACTTGTTTAAGTGGAGAAAAATAAAAAGTTGTAATTTGATTCTCATAACTGAAAAGCTCAGCGATGTGATTGTTTTAGATGTTTAATGGCTCATCTGAGGTGTTTAGTAGTTGGATCTCTTTCTATCTTTCACCTTTGGCTTCAGACAGGCAAGACAGGCTGTAGCCAAGTTTTCCTCTTACTAAAACTGTTTATCTCAAAAGAGCCTTAGTCTTTATGAATCTGAATAGAGCCTCTAGGTTGGCCTGGATCAGGTCATGTCATACCCATAAAGGAAACAGCCAACAGGATAGAATGTCACATTCCATTTGCTCATGCTGGCTTACTTGCCTCTCCAAGAATCAGATATTGTCAACTGTACTCGAACTCCAAGGACTGGAGGGAGCAGGGTCGATTGTCTCAGAGGGCTGCTAATAACAAGGACAAGGAGGAATGAATGCTGGTCAGGCAAAGCCACGGATGCGCACTGCCCTGCTGTTAGTTTTCGTGCCAGCCCAAGTGTTCTTTCTTGCAGATGTGAATGTTGCCTTTCAGCAGTCAGCACACAAGGTGTTGCTAGATGATGACAACCTTCTCCCTCTGCTGCACCTGACAATTGAATATCATGGAAAGGAACACAAAGGTTTGCTTTTCTTTGCTGCCTACCTTCTGCATCTTCTGATCTTCACCCATCTTCCCACTTCAGCTTCCTTCTCCCCCCACAGAAAATGTGTAATTTTGGACCTTAGAAATCACCTGATCTAGTACTCTTAATTTTGTTCAGGTACAAACACAGGTCCAGAAATACAGAAAGGTTCAGGTACCAAGGCCATTTTGATTTTGAGGTTGCTTATATATATTTTTGTGCTGCTAGAATAGAATGGTCCCTTTTTTTTTTTTTCCAAAAACTTTAAGGCTGAAAAAGAATCCCAAGAAAACCCCTTTCAGAAGTCTCCTTCCCTCCAGTCTCTGTGCCTCTGTAAGCTCTGCTACTGCAGCTGCACTCACGTCTCATGAATGTCACTTACCTCAATGACTCTTGGTTCTAATTAACCAAACTGTTATTTATTATTTTATTTTCTTAATCATAGCAGATGCTACTCAGGCAAGAGAAGGGACTTCTCGCGAAACTTCCCCTCGGGAAGCCCCTGCTTCCGGCTGGGCCGCCCTAGGTCTTTCTTATAAAGTACAGTGGCCACTACACATTCTTTTCACCCCTGCTGTCTTGGAAAAGTGAGTATTTCTGAGTTTCTCACAAGTAAAGTTTACCTTACATCCAAGGGAAGAAGTTTGCAGGAATAGACTTGGTGGGAACAAGACAGTCATCCAACTAGTTTTTTTTTGTTGTTGTTGTTGTTTTGTTTTGTTTTTGTCTTTTTGAGACAGGGTCTCCCTGTAGCCCCAGCTGTCCTGGAACTCACTATGTAGACCAGGCTGGCCTTGAACTCACAGAGATCTGCCTGCCTCTGCCTCCCCAACTAGTTTTTTACACTCTAAGTCAGAGGTTAGAGACTTGCTAGACAAGTCATAATTAGTGAGGTGACAACCATGAGACCGTAGGGAATGGTAAGCAGTGGAATGAATGGGAGAGTAGGTAGCCACTTACAACCATTAGACTAGGTTCTAGAGAGATGGCTCAATGAGTAAAGTGCTTGCTGTGCAAGTATGAGGATCTCAGTTTGAATCCCCAGACCTCACATAAAGCTTTTTTTAATCCCTTCCCATGTTAGTATGCAACTCAAAAGAGGCTTGATTTTTGTTTGTTTTTTAGGTCTTTTTGAGACACAGTCTCCCTGTAGCCCCAGCTGTCCTGGAACTCACTATGTAGACCAGGCTGGCCTTGAACTCACAGAGATCCACCTGCCTCTGCCTCCCAAGTGTTGGGACTTAAAGGCGTGCGCCACCACGCCCAGCCAAAAAGGCTTGCTTTTTAACATAACTTGAACATAGCTCCAATGCCATTATTATATCCAGTAATGCTAATAATAATCCCTTATAAGGTAAACCAGTCTACGTGGAATCCCCTGATTGCCCCCCCCCCAATAAAATCTTTATAGTAAGGTTTGTTCAAATCACTATCCAGATGTCTGTTTCAAAGTTTCTTCCATTGGATGTGTGTGTTTATGTGTAAGTGGTGTATATGTATGGTGTATGTGTATTGGATGTAGATGCCCTGTTCTATCACTCTCCATCTTATTCCCTTGAGACAGGATCTTTGACAGAACCTGGAGCTATCCGTTTCAGCCACACTTGTTGGCTAGCAAGCCTCGGAGATCGTCTTATCTCCATGCCTCCTAGCCTCCATAGCACTGGAGTTATAGGTGCACATACACAGCCATGCCCAGCTTTTTTTAATGGGTGCTTGAGATCCAAACTCAGGTCCTCATGCTTTCTTAACAAATGCTCTAATGTACCAAGCTGTCTCCCCAGCTGTTCCCAAACTTCTTTGGACATAAATCAGATTCTTTAAAAGCCCTAAAAGCTCTGGGATTAGAAGCATGTATGTGTGCTTTGAATGTAGATCTTCATGTTTGTGTAGCAAATGCTCTTACCCACTGAACCACTTCTCTATCCTCTAGAGGTAAATTGTTTTTCAATTTGATTGAATAGAATTGGATTGTCTTCTACAATATATTAAATATCTCTAGCTCGGCAGGAGCCAGCTGCTCAGTACAGGGTCTTCTCAGTCCAAGGCCTCAGCATTAAGCAGTTTCCCTTCCCCAAAACTTGCTGGAAGGCAGGGGGCCTGTTCTGAGGAAAGTGATTTTTAACCCCTCTTTGGTCTTTAGGGACACAGAATCAAAATCAGAATCCTTGGTTCATAACATACCTTCTGGTCCATGTAAGTCCCTCCTGTCTTCCTAACTCCCTTTGCACATGCACATCATAAAACTATCCCAACACAAAAACTGATGATGTTCAGACTTAAGGGCTCTTTCTTAGTCCTGACCCCTTGTCTCTCCCAGCCCAAAGTAATCAGTGTTTTTTTTCCTTCCTCTGTAATTTTGTACCTATATATTCACAAAAGGTTTTTTTTTTTTGCATATTTGAAAGCTGTTTAAAGGGCTTCATGATCTTTTGCAATTTATCTTATTTAAAATCATACAACTTGAGTCATTTTGTTATACAGCTGAAGTTCATTCATTTTTGTCTGCTATGTAACTTATTGTATAACTGAACTACAATGTGTTTGCCAATTCTTCTAGCCTGCCTGCTTCTAGAGGGGAGAAATAGGTGGCAGCCCCATTTCTCTTTACCCTAACCCCCTGTACATGGGGTTAGGGTAAAATCTGTATCTCACCCTGTTGTTTCTGTCTTAGGTACAATGTTGTTTTCAAGTACTTACTGAGTGTGCGCCGCGTCCAAGCTGAACTGCAGCACTGCTGGGCCCTCCAAATGCAGCGCAAACATCTCAAGTCTAATCAAACGGACGCAGTCAAGTGGCGCCTAAGAAATCACATGGCATTCTTGGTAGATAATCTCCAGTACTATCTTCAGGTGTGTTCTGAGACATGCATAGAAAAGGTAGAAAGATGTCTAGGAGGTACTGGAGAGGGTCTACAGTTCTTTATTTGGTAAAATGGCTGTTTTGAGTTTGAGGACCTTCAGGATTTATATCACTAGGCATGTTTCTTGAGGGCATTTTAGGGGAAGCAGAAACTTGAATGGAGGGGAATAAGGAGTTAGGATCCTTATGGACAATGCAATATTTTTTATTGATGTCCTCTTCATATTTGCTAGAAATTCTGGAATCCTTACAGGCATGTCCAACCTTTTGACATTGTCATCTCCAAAACTCACATTAGAGAACCATGCAACATTACTGAAAAAAAATTGCAAAAGAATATCTTAATGTTTTAACTTAAGTTTATAATTTTGTGTTGGGCTGAATTTATCCTTACATGTAGCCCATTAGTACTTCCAGTACTAACCAAGTCAGTCAGCGGAGGGGACGTGGCGTGGATTTGAGGCCATTAAGAATTACCCAGCCATGACTGGAAATGTAGCTCAGGAGCCTTGGGTTTGATCCCTAGCACTGAATAATACTTGGTGGTGGCACCCACCTGTAATCCCAACACATGGGAGGTGGAGGCAGGAGGATAAGAAGTTCAGAGTCATCATGGCTACACAGTGAGTTTAAGGCCAGTCTGGGCTACATGAGACCTTGTCTCAAAAAAATAAAAATAAAGAAAAATTTACATAGCCAGACCTGTTGACATATGCCTCTGATCTTAACACTGGGAAGCTGGAGGAAGGCAAATGACAAAACCTGGGCTGTAAACAAGACACGGTCTAAAAGTAAAAGTCAGGAAGTGCCTTACATACACAAGACTCCGAGTTTGATTCCCCAGCACCACACACACAAAATTCCTACAAGCCTCAGCAATCTAAGCATATCTTTGGTCAGCCTGAAAATGGTTTCGGTAGAACGAAGATGAGAAGGTACATAAAATAGAGTGCTCAGGATGTGCAAGATACTAGAAAAATGATTTAACTGTCTCCCAGGTAGATGTGCTGGAGTCTCAGTTCTCACAGCTGCTTCATCAGATCAATTCTACACGGGACTTTGAAAGCATCCGACTGGCACACGACCACTTCCTAAGCAATTTGTTGGCCCAGTCCTTTATCCTGCTGAAGCCTGTAAGTAGGGCTGGTTGGTTTTCTTAGGCTGCTTCTAACCTTACTGTTCCTTTGGCTCTTGGAGTTGACAGGATAGCGAACTATTATTAAGCACTTGTTCAATTCCATTTTTAAACATTTTTGACAATTTATAAGGCAAAATTAAAAGTGTTAAAAGGGAACTGAAATGTCGTGAATTTCTGAAATATTGTATCATAGGATGTTGTTTTCACAGACAAATAGTGTCTGTCTCTCTGGATCTATGTCCATCTGCATTTAGCCCCTTCGTGGCAGCTACTCTCAACCTTGGCTACACATCGGAATCACCTGGGACCTTGTAAACCTCTAATGCCAGAGAGCACTTATGTTAGACTCTTTAGAGTAGGATCTAGGTACCAGTCATTTTTAAAGTTCACAAACTGGTTCTAATCTCAAGATGAAAAGTAGGAAGACTAGGAGATGGAAAGAAGACTCATTGGTTAAGAGCACTAGCTCTTACAGAGGACCCAGGTTCAGTTCCCAGCACCCAAGTGGCTGCTAACAACCATCTGTAACTCCAGTTCCAGTGGATCCAATGCCCTCTTCTTGCCTTCCTAGACACCAGGTGTGCATGTGGTGCACATACATTCATGCAGGCAAACACTCATAAACATAAATAAATCTTGAAAAACAGGAAGACTGAAACAGCTCCTGGTAGATTCTAGTATAATGGTTATACTTTATCTTAGATGTGAGCAAGTTGTTATTGCTCAGAGTGCCATAACATAAATGGTATAGACTTCCTTTTGCTACACCAAAGGAGAGTGACTGATAGAGATACCACTTTAAAGGGTTCTGTGAATTGAAAGCAACCAAAAACCCTTGCATGGATGGCATGGGTATATCTTGGGGGAAAAGCAGAACACTAGAACTAAGGTCATCATCATTAAGTCTTTATTGAGTGCTTACTGTATGCAAGGCACTGGGGATACAAAGAGGTATAAGTCATGGCTCTGCCCTTAAGGAGCTCACAATCTAGTTGGAAAAACAAGACACATATACATACAAAAGACCAGTAACATCACAGGTGGCCTGAACAGTTTCCAAGTAAACAGTACAGAGGGAAGTGGAGCTCACTAAAGGCTACACTGGGGAAGGAGCATTTTACAGAGAGTAGGGCTTGAATTGGCATTAAAAAGAAAAGAAAAAAAAAGTATCCTGGAGACAGGAACAACACCCATAGCTCAAAGGCAGGAGCACACTCAGCAGGTCTAAGAAATGACAAGTTGAATGTGGCGAGAGTGGAAGTTTTGTGCAGGGGTGACTAGAGTAGACTGCAGCTATGCCAGGAGGGCACGTTTGTTATGCATGTTGCACAAAAGGGCCAGGAGCCTTGCAGGTGGCGTTGTCTATCCTGAGTCAGACATGGAAGGTCAGCTGTTAGACTGTTTTCCCAAACCTTTCATTTCAGATATATCTCCCTTTTCCTAATACCAACTCTATTTCTTGTGTAGGTGTTTCACTGCCTGAATGAAATCCTAGACCTCTGTCACAGCTTTTGTTCACTAGTCAGTCAGAACCTGGGTCCACTGGATGAACGTGGAGCTGCCCAGCTAAGCATTCTTGTGAAGGTGAGTCTGAAGTACGCACTCGTTCAAAGGACAAAGGCAATTGTGCCCATGGAGAAAGTAGTCTTTGCTCTGAGTCAATAAAGCACTTCCCAGTATAAACACAGAAATAACAAGATAGAAAGATTAAAATGTTGGTATCAGTTGATTTTGAAGTAAATGATTAATGTGCTTCCTCACAGAGTTCAAACATAGTTCAGCCCTGCGCTGTTTATTCAGCCTTCAGCCCACCGACTATGCACTCGCTTTGTGCTCACATTCTCACATCCCACTGAACCAGCCTCCCATCTCACTTTTAATTATAATCTGAGAACTATATTTATCTCCTTGAAACAAAACCAAGCTCTCGCTGATCCCAGTGTACTATATTAATCTGAAACCAGCTGTTAAATTCCTACTAATGAGAAAACTACCTTCATAGGCATCATGCATCTTCTGGACATCGTACTAAGAAGTCAAACATTTCAGGAGCTAATGAAAATGGGAATGTGGGAAGGCCAGGTGGTCCTGAAAATCTTTATGCAAGACTTTTCCAAGGCCCCCCTCACCACCACAGTCACCATGGAAAGCTAATGATGACGAGTTTAACGGGATGACAGCTTGGGTCTTTCCACAGGGCTTTAGTCGCCAGTCTTCACTCCTGTTCAAGATTCTCTCTAGTGTTCGGAATCATCAGATCAACTCAGATTTGGCTCAACTACTGTTACGGCTGGATTATAACAAATATTATACCCAGGCTGGTGGAACTCTGGGCAGGTAGGAACAACCCTTGAGGGACTCATTAGGTTGGGGGTGGGGTGGTGATTTATACAATTCCAGAGTACAACTTCAATCATCATCTACTCCAAATACTCTCCTTTTATAGACATGGCTCAGTGATTTAAGGGAATGTCTGATGATCTTTAGTAAATTTTACTGAAATTATTTCCCATTAAAAATTGTCAGCATAGTAAATAACACCCTGCACCTGGTAGTGAGAGGTTTCAAGTCCTGTGTTGGGTTATGTGTGCTGTGCTGAGGGCAGCGTGGCCTCCATGACCTATTGAACTAGCAGTGCAGCAATGCATCATGCTTTGCTGGCCTCTGCTCTGCTGCCACCGAAGTAGGGCACTGCCCCTTGTAAACTTTTTAAATCTAATAATGAAATTTAGTGGTAGTTGACTTCTCAGAGATCTGTGTTACTCCCATTCAGAAAAGCACTCTATAGCCCTTCTTAGATGTTCACAGCAGACTTTTTTCTAAGTGGTTTCAGCAGGAGCCAAACTCTTCAGGAATTAAGGGGACAGGAGGTAGATCACAGGTTCCTCTACTTTGTATGTCTTTGAAGACAATTTGGGAAAGCATGGTATTTAAAGAGACTCTCTTCTTTCTTTTATAGTTTTGGAATGTGAAAACTGGTTCATAAAATGAAGTAAGAGTCAGTCCTACCACATTCTGAAGTCTGTAACAGAAGATCCAAACGAACATCTCATTCTCTAGGCACTCACCAGATGTCTGCAGGCTGGTGAGAAGGCTCTGCCTTTTCTCCTAGAAGCTGTCCAGAGGTACACATCCTTCCCATCATTTCTGGGGAAGATAACTGCTCCATCTTAGGGGAGAGTCTTAACTTGCCCACCAAGGGGAACTATGGGGTCAGCTCTGCTGACCACACAGGCTTTGAGTCTTTACACTGGGACATCTGTTGGATGGTATTAAAAACATGGATCAGAAAATTAAGTATTTTTAGGTTTGGTTCATATGTAAGAAAGGAATTACGCTTATAAATGGGCCAGCTTCTGGATGTTACCCACAAGTTAGAAGAGACAGTATAGGCTGTGTGCTTTCCCTCTCTCTGTACCAAGTAATTGACACCTATACAGATAATCTTTAGATATTTAGATATCTTTAGATATTTAATCTTCAGAAATTTAAGATTGAGAGCCTCCCACCTTTGAGGATCTGCTAAACTGAATCTGAATTCTACCAGTATGTGCTAATTCTTTCAGACTGGTAAAAGGACAATTCTAGCTGAGGACAATAGAGGTCAAATTGTTAAGACTTGAGATACTGAAAGTTGCAGGCCCAATTTTCCCACCTTAGACAAACCACAGGAGTTAAGATTCTGTTCATATAGCCCGGCCACTACTGACAGTCATTAATGTTCATATCACTATGAATAAAGGAAATAACCACTAACAAGTCCTTCTCTCTAATGTGGGCAAGAATTCAGTGTTCAGGCCTCAGCTACAGGTCACTGAATCTGTCCTTCAACTATATCTTCTCCTACCCACTATGAAAGCCTTGGCTTCTGCAGCTGTCACCTGGAGAGGACTTCTTCCATTGTTATGTCCAGAGCAAGGCTTTACAAACTATGGCTTGTACATACTTTTGTAAATAAGATCTTATTGAAACAGCCACACATACTTGTTTACCTACTGTCTATGATTATTTTCATCTCACAGCAAAAGGTGAGGAGTTGTGACAGACCAAACAGCTACAAAGCCTAAAATACTATTTGGCTCTTTATAGGAAAAAGCTGTTAACCTTTGTTTAGAGGATGAGAGGACATTCACTAACAGGGACGATGTTAATGGTAGGGAAGGATAACAAAATTCATCTTACACAAAGTCATCCCATCAAATTTAGTCACTGTCCATTCATAAGAACTGGCCTTTTCCCTTTTAGCTCTCAGAGTATAGGAGTACCCGATAGGTCAGCCATTGATGAGTTCAGCACCAGAGACACTCCCTCCCTTTCTTAGTGATCTAGAAACCTAGGACTGTCACCAATTCCATTCAACTTTGGCACTGCTGTTAATCTAGGCCCTTGAGTTTTTAGAAGCATAGCATTTTAGACAGCCTGGTAACCTGACAGAGGTGCCACAGAAGAAACTTCATTACTACATTTTTATCTTCCTTTGTTCTCTGTGACAAGAAGGTACTATTTGTTGTGTTCTGAGATTAAGCTCAAAGAAACAGATGAAGAAATCCCAGTTACTACAACCAAAGAAATTCAACATTTATTTTATCATAAAAGTCCAGCAAATAAAACTATGTACAAGATCCATGCAAAATACAGTTACACACAAGACACACTTAAAACCTGATTAAAACACAATCTCCACCATAGCAAGGAATAAAACCAGTAAGACCAAGTATCTTTAGTGAGAAACATAATCATGTTTATATTTTGGATGCTGCTTGAATCCAATTCTCTCCCCAACAATGAGGCACTGGATCACCCACTCTTGTGACACCACAGGCAGCTGCAATGCTTCAGCACACTTCAGCACTGAGGCTGGGCATGAAGGGTCTGTCACCACCACATCAAACACCCCTAAAGCAATGTCTGCAAGAAGTAGGGGAAAGTAAATGAGGAAAGAACACTCAGTTTAGCGCTCCATTAAAAAAATAATGGGTGTTCCCTCTAGCTAGTGCACCCCACTGTGCCAAATCAAAACCTTCTTATTTTTAAAAGGTTTATTAAGAATTTTTATATATCTAAGTATGCCACATGCATGCCTGGTGGCCAGAAGAGGACATCAGATCCCATGGAACTTGTGAGCTAATGTTGGTGTTAAGTGCTCTTATTTGCTAAGCCATCTCTCCAGTCCACCAAAGCCCTCTTATGCAAATACTGCTTCTGATCATAACCTAAAATCAAAGTTATAAACACCATATGCTAATTTTGTAACCCAAAACAGAACTGGAATCCAGTTATGTTGACTCACCTTTTTTTTTTTTTTTTTTTTTTTTTTTTTTTTTTTTAGAAAGGGTCTCCCTG
>NW_008358834.1:207627-212382 GCF_000622305.1 Nannospalax galili | reverse complement strand
TTTTTGAGACAGGGTCTCCCTGTAGCCCCAGATGTCCTGGAACTCAATATGTAGACCAGGCTGGCCTTGAACTCACAGAGATCCGCCTGCCTCTGCCTCCCGAGTGCTGGGATTAAAGGCATGCACCACCACGCCCAGCGACCCACCTTTTTTGAAGATGTAGATAACTTTTTCTTCTTTTAAATATGGAGGGGAGCTAGAAAGATGGCTTAGTAGTTAAGAGCACTTGCTGCTCTTGCAGAGGACCTGGGTTCAATTCCCAGTATCCATATGGCAGCTCACAATTGTCTGTAACTCCAGTTCCAGATCTGATGCCCTTTTCTATTGTCCAGGGGCACTGCATGCATGTGGTGCACATATAGCACATGTAGGCAAAACACTCATACACATAAAAATAATAAATCTTTAAAAAACATATGGATAAAGTCAATCTAAGAACTGAATCTGTGGGCATCCCTGGAACAATAATAAAGCTCATGCTTTGCAGTTACCTTTATTATGGGCACTTGAATGGTGCTGCTTCACAGAGGCCGCCCCCCCAGTCATGAGGATCTCAGACCACAGCTCCAGGAAGTTCTGTTGTTGATCTGATACCAAGAGTACCTTCAGATTCTGGAAAGGGTTTTCACGGGGTTGCCTAGGAAGGAGTCACAGACACAGATTTTTGAAACTGGAAGGGACCTTAGTATGATAGGTCACAGCTAACAAATACCTCTCCCCTACCCCATTCCCGAAAAGGGACTCCTATACATATTTTGTGAATAATGTATATACTCTGAGATCCTACCTAGTCTTCATTGCTATATCTGCCCACACATTGGGAATAAGCCATTAAATTATGCTCCTGGGCGCCCCCCACCTCCTTGAGTTTGATACTTGAAACTAAGCTCTAACTTAAGTGGTTCTATCTTATCTCCTAATAGGGAATATTGAGCCTAGGTAGTAATCCTCCTATGTTTTCAAAAGGTTCCCAGCCAATATAGAACTAAGTTTTAGCACTAAATTAGATGAACTGCTGAAATTTGAAACTCAAGTTCTGTGATTTATTCTACAGACATTCCAGTTTCCCAGAAACATTTTATTTTCTCAGACTCTCCTTCCAAAAGATTGTTTTCCTGCCTATTCAACTCTAGGCAGGCTCCCAAATACTCACCAATCCAGAATTCTTTGTTCCTCAAGGCTGTACCCAGCTGGCAACAGATAATTACGGTAATTTTGGAGCTGGTTGGCATGGCAACTGTCATGGACCCAGACATGAGACACACATGGAATCCCACTGGCAAGGCACAGGAAGTACTTCCGGGTTCGACAGTGCTGATCAGCAATTAGGAGACACTGGTAGGCTGTGTTACACTAGAGGAAAAAGAACAGAGCTAATGAGTCTGGTGATGTCTATGGAAAGCGCCTGACTAGTCATCCCTAATGAGCCTTGGAGGGCATATGTGAAAACTTCCAATTTCTATCAGAATTACAGTTTAATCTCCTTTTGTACTTAAGGCTGCATTCCTCAGTGAGAAGCCAAATTGCTTCCTGAGATGTTCTCCCTGTCTCACCTGCAGCTTTCTGAGGGCCTGAATCTTCAATATACAACCAAACCAGGCACTCAGCCTTTTAGACTAGGAATCAGCAACACTGATAGGATTTCTTCTAAATAGAATTTCAGCCTTCTGTCCCAGTAACAGAGCAGCCACCAATCAACCCTAGGTTCTAACTTGTCTTCCTTGTGAACAATAAAAAAATCTAGGCTGGCAATATGGCACAGTGATAGAACATCTCTGGCTTCATCCAACCTCCCACTCAGGGTGGCTATACAAACTCCTCACCTGGGCTTCATTGAAGTCTTCAAGGATATAGCCAGCTCCTGCTCGAAGCTGGCATTCTGTATAATGCTTGTTGAAAGGAGGAATTTCTAAAAATTCTATATTAAAAAAAAAACATAACCAAGATTATTACTGAGTTGGTTAGTTTCCTATATGCTTCTTTAATGCTTATTTCTAACTGCCTCCTTTTCTACTTGCCAGCTATTGCCATAGCAGCATGCCTCCACAGACATAAACACTTCCCCACAGGTCAGAAAAAGATCTGAACGGAGACCTACGAAATGCTGCCAGAAAAAAGAACATAAGCCAGACACAGTGGCATGTGCCTGCAGTCCCAGCTACTCAGTAAGTTGAGGCAAGAGTATCACTTGAGCACAGAGGTTGGGAGTCCAGCCTGGGCAAGAAAGTCATACCCAGTCTGCGAGAGTTAAAGAGGAAAAGTTCAGAGGAGGACAGGAGGGAAGGAGAGAGGAGGAAGAAGGAAGAAGAGTAGAGACAGGTGGATCCTGGAGACTCAATGGCCAGCAAGTCAAGCTGAAGTGGCAAGCTCCAGGTTCAATGAGAGACCATGTCTCAGGGGAGTAAGGCAAAGGATGCTAGAGCAGGATACCCAATGTCCTCTGGCTTCTGCACATAGGCATACACATGTGCCATATGTGCATATATCCCCCCCAACCCCCATACAACAAAGGAATTTAACTGGTAATTGAAGATCTAACCTTTTCATGGTTTTAAAAATTACCTGCTTTAGATCATCTTGAAGCACCTCAAAGTACTGAACATTAATGACTGCTCTACACTGGCAAGTATGTCTAACTTGTGGCAAAAAGGCCACATAAAGCCAAGGACAGCTCTGAATATAGCCCACCACAAAACTGTAAACTTACTTAAAACATGAGGTTTTTTTTGCTATTTTTATAACTTAGTCACATGGTTCTTGAATGTTAACTCTGTACATGACACCATGGTGTAGCAATATCCAAGGCTGAACATGCCTGCCAGTCTTGAGGCTTAAGTAGAAGACATTAGAGAAGGCTGGCACAGTAATGACTCAGAGAATTCAAAATTGCTTTCCTTTGACAAATATCATCTGCTCCCCTCATGTACAAACAACATTTTTAAAATTTTATTTACTACTTTTTTACTTACTTAAATTTTATTTACTACTTATTTACTACTTTTATGTGTGTGTTTTGCCTGCATGTAAGTGCGACTCATGTGTGCAACATCCTATAGTGGCCAGAAGAGGGTGTCAGACCCCTTGGACCTGGAATTACAGACAGTTAGCCACCATGTGAGTGCTGGGAATCGAACCTGGGTCCTCTGGGTGAACAGCCAATGCTCTTAACCACTAGGCCATCTCTCTAGCCCCACAGCATTTTTTAAAGGCTCATTCACATAATCTCAATACTTGAGAAGCCAAGGCAGGAGAACTGTTGCACATTCAATGCCAGTCTGGGCTAGAGTATGAGCCCTTATTTCAAAAAAGGAAAAAAAGAAGAGGAACAGCAGCAGCAAGACATTAGAAATTTTAGTTAATTTTGAGTTCTGGGAAATTAAGTTCAAATTTATTCAAATTTTAGCACATACAAAAAAATAATAATAACCCAGTGCATAAAGTTCAATGCCAGGCTGATTCTCCTATCTCCTCATCCTGGTGTAAGACCTGGTAGAGCAGACCCTTGCAGAGATGCCTTTTGGTGCCATCTCCAGAACTGCTCAGGGAGTATTAATGGTCTCCCCCTGCCTGGTCTCTGCACCTCTCTTGAGGTGTTACTGGCCAAACTGCTCACTTTTTTCTTAAGTGTATTGCCTACATGTGTGTAAATGTACTGTGCAATGCCCACAGTCCTAAGAGGCTGTCGAATCCCCTGAAACTGGAGTTATAAACAGTTGTTAGTTGCCATATGGGTACTGGGAGTCAAACCCCAGTCTTCTGCAAGAACAGCCAGTGCTCCTAAATGCTGAGTCATTACTCCAGCCCTTCTTCAACATTCTTTTCAAAATGAAAACCCATACTAAAAACTCCCAGTGACTGTAAATAATTTGAATACAGCTTTGTCAGAGCATCCTTCTGTTTTCCATATATGTCAGAACTGTTAGCGTCAAGACTATGTCCAATTTCTTGATGATACCTTTTTTAAAAAATATTTTATTACTTTTATGTGTGTGAGTGTATTGCCTGCATGTATGTGAGTGCACCCGTGTTGTGCCATGCCTGGGGATGTCAGAAGAGGGTGTCAGATCCCCTGGAAATGGGGTTATGGTGGTTGTTACCCTCCATGTGGATGCTGCGAAGTGAACTCAGGTTCTCCGCAAGAGCAGCCAGTGCTCTTAATCACTGAGCTATCTCTCTACCCCACTTGCACTAAATTTGTGATGCAAGAGGGAAAGTGGCTGTTAGAAGGAAGAAATGTGGTTTTCTCATAATTTTGGAACCAGTGAGCTACAACTCGTAAAGGAAAATGTTTCTAATGCATTAAGTGATAACAAATGACTATTTAGAAGTGGGGGGTTCAAGAATGGGAATATGCACATTGAGAAGGAAAGACACAAGGTGAAGGGGGCAGACACATCCTCTGCACTGATGAAGCTTATCAGTCCTCAAGAGACTGAAATGGACATGTGAACAGCACGGAGAAGCTGCAGGCTCTTTTCTCTTCAGGAGGCAGCTGAGCGCAGAAACTCACACAACAGCTTTTTCCACAGCCTGCATCAGCAGTGCCATTCGGGAACTGTTTCTAGAGGTTTTGCCCTAAGACTGTACCAGAGAAGACCAGCATGAAAACTTTCTACATTATAAAATCTCTAGTCAGATAGGCACCATGTAGCCACCAGTGTCTCCCAATCTGCACTCCTACATTGTGCAAAGAACAGACTGAGGGATTGTCTTCTAATCTTTCCACCTTCCCTTCTTCAGCTTGGGTAGCTGTCT
>NW_008358834.1:192152-206844 GCF_000622305.1 Nannospalax galili | reverse complement strand
GAACCCGGGTCCTCTGCAAGAGCAGTCAGTGCTCTTAACCACTGAGCCATCTCTCCAGTCCACCCTTTGTTCTTTTAAGGTTATTTTTTAAAATACTTTATTTTTATGTGTATGAGTGTATTGCCTGCATGTATATAAGTGCACCCATGCCATGCAATGCCCATGGAGATCAGAAGAGGGCATTGGATCGCCCTGGAACTGGAGTTACAGACGGTTGCTAGCCACCATGTGGGTGCTGGAAATTGAATCTGAATCGTCTACAAGAGCAGTCAGTGCTCCTAACCACTGAGCTATCTCTCCAGCCCCATGGTCCTTTATTCTTAAGACTTGCATTTTATGTCTGTTTAATTCAGGGCTGTCTGAGATTCTGATCTGCTTGGTTTTAATTCCCAATAGTTGCTTACATGTACATAATCAAATATTATCCTGTTTAGGTAGTTTATTTGCCATTATTTAATTTAGTTTGGATTAATTTTCCTTTACTTTTGGAGTATGGGTGCTGTGTCCAATAGATGGCTAAAAAATTAGCTTTATTAAATCTACTATCAAATACAAAGATACTAAATAAACCCAACTCCATGAGTCCTTGATGGTATGCCACTGACTAGATACCACATTCCTAATTCATTAATAAATAATGTCTCATAGAATGACCTTAACTATTTTACCAACCTCCTGTTATGAACTGGCATCAAAGAGTTCTCTTGTTTATGTAACAACCAGCATACATAATTTCTTTAAAACCGCAGGACAGCTTCATTACTGGTGTCACTAGGCAGTGTCCAGGAATGAAGGAATAAGGCAGACATAGTTAAGCACACTTTACTACAAACCTGAATGAAGGTCACTATTTTATTTTATTTCAGTATTTATTTAATTTTATTTTTATTTTATTTTTCGTCTATTTGAGACAGGGTCTCCCTGTAGCTCCAGCTGGCCTGGAACTCTCTATGTAGACCAGGTTGGCCTTGAACTCAGAGCTCTGCCTCCCAAATGCCACCACGCCCGGCTCTGAAGGTCAATTTTTAAAAAGCTGTTAAAAAATTCCTCTCCATTTAATCTAAGTAGAGCTTTTTTTTTTTTTGGTCTTTTTGAGACAGAAGCTTTTAAAGGCTTAGACAGGCACATGGTTTTGTTTTGCTTTGCTTTGCTTTTTAAGGAACTGAACAGCCTGCATCTCTCATTGTTCAAAGTGAGCTTTCTACACTATACACTACCAAGCAACAAATAAAACACCTATTAATAGAGTTGCCTTATCAAATCCTGTTTCAAGAACCAGGAACATTGGAAAAGCAGAAAAGTCTGCAAACACTGCTTTAAAGCAGTGACACACTTGCACGCTGTCCTCAAGGGGTTCCTCCAATACTAAGATCAGAGGAAAACTAACTCCTTGGTGAAGAAACTGCTTCCATATTTATCTTCCATTATAACTGAATTCTGTTTGACAAAGCATACATACTACACCTGCTTTCATAGCCCAACTGCCCATCACCAGAGCCATCTCTATTCAGCCTCTTTATGTACCTTCCCAACAGCATAAATCTTATTTTAAAAAAACAAGTATCTAGTTGTTACTATTTTAATTACTTTTACTGATTTTTTTTGTGAATTTCATACAATATATTGTGATCATATTTAGATTCCCTCCTGTATCTGCACTATATAGTCAGGTTTTGTCCCCAAATGCCCTTTCTTTGGTATGAGTTCATCCACTGGAGCCTGGTCAACCTACTAAGAGTCTCACCCTTAAACGAGACTGAATCTCCCCTTCCTAGCAGCCATTGGTTGCTAATATTTCCTCAGGTAGGGTTACAGTTTATTACCTACTTCCCCATGTCTTTGGTGGGATTTGTCTTGGCTTGAGCTTATATAGGATTTATCCATGCCAACAGCATAAATCTCAACTCTTCCCATTCCCTGTACACATGTGCCCATGGCAACAAACTGGTAAGTAGTTTTGGCTAATTAGGAGAGTCATCACATACCTGAAACATCATAACTGATCTTCAGTTGTGCCATTTTATGACAACTACATTCCTTAATGTTGATTCCTTCTTGCAAAACTCATTAGTTAGAACTCTTTTAACTTATGAAACAACATTCTATCTGATCCTTAGTTTTGACAGAGACATTTGGATACTATTATCAGTCACTTATACTACATACATTTGATCTATTCATTCTCTCCTACATCACATTACTTTTCAACCCACTGAAATGAATTTTACTCCTCCTGGCTCCAGCCTTGCATAAACACAAATAAACAACAGATAAATGTAAGAGATTTATTTTAAGGTTAATGAGCGGACCAAGAGTTGAAAAGGCCTAGAAGCTAGTAGCCTTCTTTGAGCACGTGCCTCTAGTACATAAATCAGGAAGATGGCCAGGTGTTTAGAAATCTGGTTGACGTGGCCAGTTGAAGGAAGATAAGATCAGCACTGGGTTCTAATCTCTACCACTGTTGTTGACAAAAGCAATTATTTAACCTTTTTCGTCTGATTCTTCATACATAAAATGGATAATAAAAATCTACCTCCCAAAGCTGGAAAGAGATGCCTCAGTGGTTAAGAGCACATGCCGGGGCTGGAGAGATGGCTCAGCAGTTGGGAGCACTGACTGCTCTTGCAGAGGACCCGGGTTTGATTCCCAGCACCCACATGGCAGCTACGAACCGTCCTTAACTCCAGTTCCAGGGGAATCTGAAGCCCTCTTCTGACCTCTGCGGCATTACACAACATGGGTGCACTCCCATACACACAGGCAATACACTCATACACATAAAATATTTAAAAAAAAAAACAAAAAAAACACATGCCAACAAACCTGACAATCTTGAGTTTGAGCTCCCAGGACCCACATGGTGGAAGGAGACAGAATCAATTCTGACAAGCTGTCAATGACCTCCACAAATACACAAACACATATGAAATGTGTGTGTGTGTGTGTACATATATAAATGTAATTTAAAAAACCTATCTCTCATGTGCCTACCCAGCTTGTCTTGAGAACCACTCACTGAGAATTTGTGAAAACAATCTACAAACTAAGAAACAAGGTATGAATTAACTTTATTTCCTTGATCCCAGTTACCACCACTTACCAGACCCCCTGCTCTGCTTTAGCAACAGAACCACGGCCTCACAAAGTAAACAGACATGTGTCAGAGCCCCTAAGGCCTTACCTTCCTCTTCCTCACTGCTTCCTGTAGGACCATCTAGCAGTTTGGAGCGGCTGGCCAGCTTGTCACTGGTTGTGGCCATGGTGAGGAGAAAGGCATAGCCCAGAAACAAAGTCTTGTTGAGGGGCAAAGGCCCTCTCTGCTCTTCCAGGACAGGTTCACCTGTGTTGTCTCCACTCTCACAGGGGCTCACAAACTCTCCTGCTCCCACTGCCCCTGGGAAGGACAGAGCACAGTTACTAAAACAATAAACAAACACAGAGGCCCAGCACCAAGCATGAGCTGATGAGAAGGTCACATCCTGATGAGCTTGTCTCAGTATGACCCAAAGACCATTACTATGGCTAGTCATTCTAAATGGCCAACAACCTAGAACCAAATTAACAATGAAGACAAATTTACATATTTGAATTTTACATGACGATTACAATGTTAATACACTTTTCATAAATGAAAACCAACTAATGTTGTTATACAAACACAACAAATACTTCTAAGGCCATCTGAAGTAAGTGGTTCTAGTACAAACAAGGAGCAGGCAAAGTAAAAGTATTTGGAAGTCCTCAGCCCACTTCCATTGCTCACGTCTCTGATTTCCCCCAGAATATGTGACATTTTGAAGCAACCTATAAAAAGAAAACAATAACAACAAAGCACCACTTTTTTGTTGTTACCAGGAACTGTCCCAAGTAGATTCTCCCAAACCATCTTGGACTCTCACCAGAATAGTGCAGAGTACTAGGTACAGTGTTGTCACACAGATGATGCCACATCAAAATACCCGGCCTCAACTCCCAGCTGTCATTACTTGGGTAGGTAAGTGAGCCACCAGTCCAGAACACCCATGCTACAAGTGCCCCAATAAGACTGGAGAAGAAAACAGATACCTGACTGAAGAAGCCGGATCATAGATTCTTTAGGAGGCTAAATGACAAGACAGGTCATGCATGCCTCCATAAAATAAAATCAGCATCAAAAAAACAGTCTCAGAGGGAATATGATGTGATGTGTATGATACTGAACTGTAGGGCTCAGGCTGCCTGAGTTTGAGTTCTGTCTTATTTTATCACCTTGAGAAAGGTAGCCAACTTTTCTATGTCTTAGATTCCTCAAAAAATATGGAAAATGAACTGTAGCACCTATACTTTAAGGGACTGTATATGAGGGAATATGCATGAAGCACTTGGGCTCCATGCCTCACCTAATACATATTCAATAAAACACATGGGAAAAAAGGAACTCTAGGGCCAGAACAAGGGAACATCCAATGGAATTCATCAGTGTGCTGGGCTAAGAGAGCCCTCTCCAGAGTGACAGGACTTCACCTCTGTCTACAGAAACCACTGCAGCTGGGTCTGGGTCATAATACAGACCCAGTGAACATCTGGCTGAACTCCCTTCACACTGGAAAGGGTGCATAATGGGAAGAGAAGATATCCAGATTGAGGTATAACCTTTCAATGGAAAGTTTAAGCAAGCCTGAGCACAAGAGAGGGAGGAACAGATTCCCCAAAGAGACAGGAGATGGTAAGGGCAAAGAATAAGACCTAAGACGAATTTCATCTATTATGATGCTGCTTAACCTTCCATACGTCTGTCCCTCTAAAAATCTATACAGGAGGGCCTGGCGTGGTGGCGCACGCCTTTAATCCCAGCACTCACTACAGAGTTCCAGGACAGCTGGGGCTACCGGGAGACCCTGTCTCAAAAAGTAATCTATGCAGGAGTCTGTCTGTGATCAAATCTTGGCCTCCTATCCACACCTGCTATGCTATACACAGAGGATAAGGGGACAGGGATATAGTAAGCTATCTTTGAGGGTGATCTATGGGCTTGTGGGATGCAAACCATTGCCATGGACTGCACTCCATCTTTCCAGAAGCCCTCTCTACATCCTGCCATCGTCTGAGGGAGAATGAAGCACAAAACAGCACTTACCAGGTTTCACAGTGGCAGACTTGCGGCCTCGCTTGGCAGGGGACCGTTCCCCTTCAGAAACAGGAAGCTTCCTTTTGCCTGATGGAACTCCCACAGAAGCCCGAGGACTTTCTGTGATTTTACGGGTAGGTGTTGTGCTGCTGCTAGAGGCAGGGGGGGTGGCTGGGGAACTGATGTTGCTGCGCCGTTTCCGCTTACCTTCCACCAAATTGTCTGATGGATAAGCCAAAGGTTAGTCAAATCCCATTCCCATGGTCTGAGGCCTGAATTCAAACCTGCTTTAAACAGCACAGTGCCTTTTGCCACCTCCCACAGGGACAGGAAACCCCCCCATCTCCGAATCCACTTTTTTCCTTAATCAGGAAGCTTCATTTTTTTGTTGTTTTTTCTTTTTTTTTTTTTTTTGGTCTTTTTGAAACAGGGTTTCCCTGTAGCCCCAGCTGGGCTGGAACTCACTATGTAGACCAAGCTAGCATTGAACTCAGAGATCCGCCTGTCTCTGCCTCCCAAGTGTTGGGACTATAGCCGTGTGCCACCACACCCACCAGGAAGCTTCGTTTTAATTAATTAATTAATTTTCTTTTTTGAGATAGGGTCTCACTATGTAACCCTGGCTGGTCTAGAACTCGCTAAGTAGACCAGGCTGGTCTCAGACTCACAAAGATCCACCTGCCTCTGCCTCCCAAGTGCTGGGGGTAAAGGCATGCACCACCATACCTGGTACAAGAAGCCTCTTTTTAAAGTTAGATAATATTTGTTCCAATCACTGCCATGACTGAGATGTGTCTGCTCCCCGTAGAACTGGGAAAGTCAGAAAAACCCTAAGACTTGTTATTCAGTACTGGGAAGGCAAGAGGTAAGGCAGAGGCTCTAGAACATGACAGCCGAACACCCCCAGTAAGTCAGATATACAAGCAAGGGAAATATTCCTGATTGCTCTAGAAATCATCCTCCTTTAAACAAAGTAGGGAATCACTGGCAGTTGTTTGGGAAGTGAAGTCTTACCTAAGCTGATATCTGCTGCTTTTGTGAGGGGTGTGATAGCCTCATATGGGCCAAGCCCATACTGCTCTCTCAGTCTGTTTCCTTGCTCCAAGGACAGGATGACAGCCATTCGCTTATACCACTTCCTTTGGCCTTCTTTCTCAATGCTGTAGTACAGCTCTCCAGACTCCTTCCTATGTCCTTTCACCACTCCTGGGGGATGAAAACATAAAAAATGCCATTATTGTAAGCTGCTTTGCACCCTCTTAAAAGGATTCTACAAAAGTAGGCCTTAGGTAGGGCGTACAGAGTGTCAACAACAGTGAGCTGAAGTTACAACTTAGAATTCCTGCCATCCATCCCATCACTTGGGACATATGTAGCTACTGTGCTGGGATTAGACAAGTAAAAAGTTTCCCAATGCCAGGACTTAAGAACTATTAGTGGTTCAAATAGTTCCCTGAAGTGAAATGCCATGTGGTTTCTTAATCTCCTAACAGCTTACTAAATCTTCCATTGTGGTTTCTTTGGAGGATGAGTGCTAAAAGTCTTAAGTTGCAGGTGAAAAATGACATTCTAAGAGAGAGCAAATGTGGGGGCTGGAGAGATGGTTCAGTGGTTAAGAACACTGATTGTTCTTGTAGAAGACCCGGATTCAAATCCCAGCACCCACATGGCAGCTAACAACTGTCCAGATGGACTTTTCTATCCTTCTTGGGCACTGCACGACACAGGTGCACTTACTTACATGCAGGCATAACACTCATACACATAAAAATAATAAATAAAATATTTTTTAAAAAGAAAGCAAATGTACACACTTATCTGTTGTGTAACAAAACCAGAATAGAGACATAGAGCAAAGAAAGAAAAAAATAAATCCTGCTTCTTTTTGTCTAATCCTTCAGCCCTAGTATCTATATTCCTGCTCCATCACTGACTCAGAACTGAAGATAATGCCTTTAGATTAGGAGCACAACAAGGAACTGTAAGGAAACTGGGTTAGAATTCAGCAGACCTGAGCCTAGGCCTAGCTATGTTGTTTAAGACTTAATTCCAGTCCTGCGAAAGAAAACACTCCTTTCCCCCCATCAGTCGTCATTAATTTATAGCAAACACACACCACAAACACAACGTGAAAATATGGCATTACTATTTCTTCATTCTTATAATCAGAAAGGTGTACTTTATTTTCTCTTATTAACTTGTATTGAATGAGGGGGCTAAAAAAAACCTAGATAAGCTGCCAAAGAAAAGAACAGAAGAAAAAGCAGGCCCGGCTTCCTCCTCTGCCACAGAATCACTCTTTCCCCTGCTTGCTCATCTCCTATTAAATCTCTATCACCAAACTAAATTATCAAAACCACCTGAAATGACAAAAGCCCAAGGCCAAAAAAACATAACACTAATGAAGAGCTACTATAACTAGAAGCAGTCTTGTGCTAACATTATTAAACAGCTTCAACAAATAGAATTTTGTGTCACTACCCCTTAATGCTATGATATACTCCTAACAGCAAACATCTATTTTTATCTTAAAAGGGCCAAATGTGGACCTCTAAGACTGGCTTTGTACTTGAAAGAAAACCTAATACATATGATACATACAAGGCACAAGTTACTGGTCATAAAAGACCTTGATTCATGTACTGCTCTAACTGATGCCACAGAGGGCCAATAGTGTTATCCAGAACCAGAAGGTACAGTGGCCCACTGGACACTGAAACCAAATGTTAAACTTCAGCTACTTGGGGAAACCCAAATACAATAGAGCCTGAAGACTGTAACAGAAAGGCATATTTGTCTATTACATCCCAGTCTATGTTCAACAAAATACCCAAAAAGACAACACAATAGGTATCCTTAAAATTAGTTCCTAAAAAGAGACAATATATTCAAAAAACTCATGACTTCGGCTGAGCCTGATCACTAAACATAGTCTCAATTGGGCTTGTTGATGGTTGTGCTCATTCATTAAAGGAGTGCCAAGCAGGGACACTGACCCTCACCTGAGTATCCAGCCACTCTTCCCAGCCAACTAGTCCAGCCTTAGAAGACAAAAGAAAAATGAGGAAGAACCCAATAGAGGGAAGCTTTTGGAAGCCCTTGTCAAGAAACTCCAGTGGACTCTCATATGAACATTTGAAAATTGCCTGTTCTGACTTTTTTCTAGTTCCCTGTCTAGAAATTGTAATGCTAATTACTCTTGCCTTTACTTCTCCTTCACATCTCCTAGGCACCAGTTGAGGACTTTCTTTTCTGCTTAGAGACAAGAGTTATGCAATTTGGGGGTTTTTTAGATAGACCCACTGAAGGGGTACTCCAATTGCCTCATTCTGCATCCCTGTTCTGCATGGAAGAAGCCAGAGTGGTCTGCATCCCTATTCCCTATTGTCAATTTGGGTAACCCCTTCAGAGGATAGAGTGATAAGAATAGGAGGTAGGAATTGGCTAGGCAGTTAGGGTAAAAAGACCCCAAAGAAATGTATCCAGTTTCTTGGCTAAAAGTCAAGTATGGGCCTATTAGCATCATACTCTGTTCCAAAGGCCAAAAAATGTCAAAAGATTTGGGAGCTTGTATCTAATCCTTAAAAGATTTTTAGGGTTACCTCTTCAGAGGGGGGAATGTTGGAGGGGAGGGAGTGGGCATGGATTTGATCAAAACACCTTATATACATGTATGAAGTTTTTGTAAAGGTTAAAAAAAAAAGTACAAGCACACACACAAATTCCTCACCATCGCCAATGGCTAATGCAAAAAATAAATGACATGAGACCATCTCAAAAAAACAAAAAACAGCATCATTCTTCAACTCAGAAAATAATGGATATGCAGCATACAGAGTTAACTTTCTCCTGAGTTAAATATTGCAATATACCCACCACTCACCAACTTTCCATTAAAGCAGGAAGTAAGTTTAAAAGTGAGAAGTGAGGGAAGACAGAATATGGAAGGGGGAAAGCGCTAATGTTGAAGTGGAGAAATCCCAGAACTACCACCTCACCCAGTAATAAAGATTAATAGCACCAGATATGTCACATGATGTCACATGCCTCCCTCAGCCCCTTTGATGTGACACGCAGGGGCACTTCGCCTCTATGCATTCTTTAAAGCAACCCCATTAACTCCAGTCTAATCAGAAAACATTAGACTGAATTGAGAGACATTCTATAAAATACTTGACTATTATTCCTCAAAACTCTCAAAGTCATGGAAAAACAAAAAACAGAAATTGCCACAAACCAGAGGAGACCAAACGAAACATGATGACTAAATGTAATGTATCCTCAACTGGATCCTGAAACAGAAAAAGGACATTATAGAAAAGATGGCAAAATCCAAATAAAGTCTGGAGTTTAGTTAACAATAAGGAATTAAGATTGGCTTCTTAGTTCTGAAAAATATATCAGGATGATTTAGGACACTATAGATAGGGAATGCTGGGTGAGGAGTTCACAGGAATTCTCTACACTAGCAGCATTCCGTACTTGGCAAATTTTTCTATAAACCCAAAATTATTCCAAAATAAATCTTACTGAAAAACAAGCAAAAAGCCAATGGCAAGAGTAGGCAATGTTAAAGGAAAGGAATCTCTGACTTGAGAGATTCAGAAAATAGGTAAGGCTGGGAAGGAATGTCTTGGTAATTAAATGCTGACAGAATGGAGGACAGTAGGTACAATGGAGTACCAGAGCACAGGAAACCTATAGGGACTCTGCTATTTTTATTACCTGCACTGAAATACTCATCTTCCGAGAGTGCTGTCACTTCAGTATCCAGTGGGATGGGGTCACATAGGAGAATATCTTTGCCCAACACATCACACTCGTACCCATCATCAAAGAGCAATTTATACTTCCCAGCACCAACATCGCGTGTGATTTTCCCAGAGTAAAAGTAGCCATTGGATGACCACTTGGCTACAACACGGAGCCCTACAAAGCTGTTCCCTGGAGAGGAGGCATCCAAGCCATCAGAGGAACCAGTAGCAGCCTGGAAAGGAATCTCTGGAGAATCACTCCGGCACAAAGCACTAGAACCTGTATCCGCTCGTCTGGTAGAGTCTGGCACACGGGGCATGATTCGAGTGAAGGATTTATCATCTGGTGACATGCTAGGTGAAATGTCTTCTATGCCCAATGGACCAGACACAACGGTTTCTCTAAGGTAGATGAGAGAAGAAAGTGAGAACAGAAGATGGAAGGCCCTATCTACCAATTTCCCCACCCTTTATCCATAGGCTTTTTCAACCATTCTTTATTAACCCTATCACAGGCATGAGCCTGTGCTCTCAGCAGCCACATTCTGATTTCTGCCCACCTCCCAATCAAAGTAGGCCCTTTCTCTCCCTCCTGGTACCCACATACTCTTTATTCCCCTTTCTATCCCCCTATTTTTGAGTAGGTCATAGAATAAGTGTATCTCATACTACTCAGGTACCTAGTTCCAGTTGTCCGAGAAGGTGGGCGGCCTCTTCGCCCACGCCCACGAGGGGTGACTGGAGCCTTCCCTCCCTGTCTGATGCCAAGGCCTGCATCGCCATCTTCCTCACACACTGGCGCCCCTGTCTGACTGATACCTTTTCTAGGACTAGAGAATGAAGACAGGTTAGTCTGGTAGCAGCTGCTGGTGAATTCTTCCTTTAACAGCTCCCCATGACCTTCCACTATATGCTAGACTACCTGTGCTAGGCCTTCAGGGCAACAGGAAGCTGGTTGACACACCCACCAACAAAATCTCAGCCAGGGAGCCTGCAGGGGGGCTGGGATAACAAGGACAGCTTCCTGTATGAAAGTCTATTCCCTCCTGACACAGCTTCCTACTGCTGCTTATTAATGTATCACATCCATTCCTGCCCTGTCTGCTCTACTTTGGGTTCTGGATACCTAGAGAGCACATAAAAAAGTTAGGCTACATCACAATGGGGCTACTCCCCCAAACTTACTGTACTCCCAACCAAAATACACGTAAGATGCAGAATTAGGGGTGGGTGGGAACATGTGCCCAGCATTCCCAACATCCCATAAGGGGTTTCTTTGCCCACAGGATCCCTCCCACACTAGCCCCAAACAGGGAGGGAGAAGTATTGATTTATCCTGGCTTGAAGATGGGGTATCCTCATTACTCCTTTTCCTGTTACAGTAAAATGTCAGCAACCCTGCCCCTGCTGTGGCTCTCTCTGGAGACCCTGTCTGCACCTCAGTTTTCCTGGGCCTCCTCGGGAGCTGGGTAAAGCAAAGTCTGTGGGTTCTGTCCCACTGGTTTTTCCTTTGAGTGGTCCAGCTCCCCTCCCTGAGCTGCCACTGCTGTGCATGGCGGAGAGACTTGTCCCACTTGATGTGCGGTGTAAGCTGGATGCTTTGGAGGAGAAGGAGCTGATGTCTCCCAGGTCACCAGAGGAGCCTCCAGTCTGTGAAGGAGAAACTTCTGTTTCACATTCCTGACATTCTACAATTGGCTCTTCAGTCTCCTGCAAGGAAGAAAAGGTTGGAGAAGATAAAAGAAACCACACTAACACAAAGGTACTGTGATGGCTGGGAATCCTAAGGAGCACAAGAAACTTCAGTTCAACTAAGTAGCAATCAGGAGGGAACTTTCTGAAATAATGGAAATACACTATGCCTATGTTTGAACAGTGGTTACTTAAAATTGTCCAAAGCCACTGAACCAAACCTTTAACATCTATCTGTTCATTCTATTGGGAAAATATGATATCTCAATAAAGGACACATGTTGTAAAAGAAACCACTGTATCAAAGACAAAGACACACACACACACACACACACACACACACACACACACTTTTTTTTTTAAGTTTGTTAAAGTTTTTTGAGACAGGGTCTTCCTGTAGCTCCAGCTGGCCTTGATCTCAGAGAGAACTCTCTGAAGGCGTACACCACCACACCCAGCTAAATTATCTTTTTGGGGGGCAAGATCACAAGCTTTGGTGACTAGCAAGGATTCTAACCCAGAAGACAGAGGTAATTTCCTTAGCAGAAGACAGGTAGCAAGGACACTGAAAATGAGTTGTTAGGAACCCTTCTAAGTATGCAATTAACAGTGAACAGTGTTACATGCTTTTTTTAACACTGTTTTTTTTTATATTATCTTTAATAAGTGACCAAGGACATAGAAAATCATAGGCAAAGACAGACTCAAAATGGTATTAGCATTTGGAAAAATGAAGACCCAAACCATAATCATGGCTGAAGATGCAATGCAGCTTGCTTAGTTTACATCTGACACAGGTGGACAGGGCACACACCATAATTAAAGTCTCTCTCTCTCTCTCTCTCTCTCTCTCTCTCTCTCTCTATATATTTGGTTCGATATTTTGGTTTTTGAGACAGAGTCTCCTGGTAACCCCAGCTTCCTGGAACTCACTATGTAGACCAGGCTGGCTTTGAACTCACAGAGATCCGCCTGCCTCTGCCTCCTGAGTGCTGGGATTATAGGCATGCACCACCATACCTGGCCAAGTCTATGAATTTTCAATAGATACAAACCACGAGTCAAACTGGCCTCAAATCATATTCTCATTCTGATGACTAGAGCTCAGTTTTAAGGCAGCATCTGGGGCCAAACCTCAAGTTTAGCAGGGAAAGGTTCCAGGCCAAGAAGCAATATCCTCTGCAGCATACAACAGAGAAATGAGAGTATATCTGATACACTTTTGCCTTCCTCATTTCAAATGTCTACAGAACATTGTGCTACTTGTCAGAGGATGTGGAGAAGTAAAGATTCTTCTTCCAGTGAGTTTAGAGTCTCTCCACAAGGACAGTATGCAGTGTACACACATTTAGATAATACTATAAGGTAATTAAATGGTTATTTTTTTACTTCTCTCTTTTGGAAAATTTCTTCTTTAAAAATTCACTGGGGGGACTGGGTGTGGTGGCGCACGCCTGTAGTCCCAGCACTTGGGAGACAGAGGCAGGCAGATCTCTGTGAGTTCAAGACCAGTCTGGTCTACATAGCTGGGGCTACAGGGAGACTCTGTTTCAAAAAGACAAAAAAAAAAAAAAAAATTTCATTGGGGGAAGAGTACAGAAAGGTGGCTCAGCAGATAAAAGTGCTTGCCTTGCCTTGAAACTTGATACCCAGAACCCACATGTGGCTAACAACCAGTAACTCCAGTCCCAGGGCATTAGATTAATGCCCTCTTCTGACCTCTGTGGACACTGCATGCACAAGTGCATTTACATACATGGATCCAAAACACTCATATACATTTTTTTTTTTTTTTGTCTTTTTGAAACAGGGTGTCCCTGTAGCCCCAGCTGTCCTGGAACTCACTATGTAGACCAGACTGGCCTTGAACTCAGAGATCCCTCTGCCTCTGCCTCCCAAGTGCTGGGACTACAGGCGTGCACCACCACACCCAGCCCGGCTTCATTTTTAAGAATTAAAAAAAAACCCACAAGAGTACATATATAAAATAACACTCTTTTTCTTCCTTTCATTTTATTTGATTACTTCAGCTACTCCTACTGATTTTGGGGGGCTCCTCTTTCATAGCTAGTGCCTTTAAAGTTAGTATTTCCTAGAAGTCTATTCTCGTTTTTACATGCTTTTCCTGGCCAGGCTTACTACATTCACCTCAGTCTATCTACCAACTACAATGATAACTGAGCTCCAAACTCACAGGCACAAATACCATCAAACTCCTCTGCTTCACAGGCACCTGAAATCCACACACCCAATACTCAATCTACAATCTTATCTCTATTTCCTTGCCTTCAATGAATCCTGGATACTTTTAACAGCTCTCTAAAGGCTAATTTCTTTCAACCAAACTTTCATTCATTTTAAAACAAATCCCCTACCCTGTGCCATTTCTATCTCCCTGTCCCACACCCTTTCAAATCACTGTCTTAAATTGTCCTCTTCCCTTGTTGTTAACCAATAATATCCTTAGTTATCCTCTCTCATGCATGAAGACCTTGGCTCCTAACATGTATTAACAGTAATCAATAAATGCCCACAATATGCTAATGCTGAAAGAGTAGATAATGAATTCCATTGAAAAATAAAGATGCATTGTTTATCAACAGGTACATCTGTAAATGGTCATCTTATAGATGGAGACCAAGAAAGAACACAATCAGCAGGATGTGGTGATGCACACCTTCAATTCCAGTACTTGGGAGGCAGAGAGAGACAGGCCAATCTCTATGAGTTCCAGATCAGCCTGATCTACATATTGAGTTCCAGGCCAGCCAGTGCTAGTCAGAAAGACCTTGGCTCAAAAACAAAAACAGAATGTGTCACGCCATCTCCAATGAAGCCCGCGTGAGATCTCTGTGGGTTGAGGCTGGAACTTCAAGGAAGGTTGCCTCTTGGAATTGGTTGTAATAAGAAACATGCAGTGTACCTGGCACGCTCTTACTTGCTATTAATTTTCTAACTGTCACTGTATCTTGGGCTTTCTGGGGGCCCAGAAAGTGCCTGATGTCCTTGGCACCGCTATCACTGCCTTTATTGAAATCCTTTAATCATCCTAGTTCAGATGCACCATTATTAACGAAAGATATTTTAATGAGAGATATTTTAGACATAGTGAGAAGTGATTAAGCAGAGTTAATGCTGG
>NW_008358834.1:171055-191946 GCF_000622305.1 Nannospalax galili | reverse complement strand
ATGGCCCACTACAAACAAGCAAGGAATGTTATCAGATCGTTTAAAAAGTAACAACCTGGCACCACTGGTGTTGGAAGTGCTTAATGGGGTGCTTAATGAATCAAGGCCATCTTGACTTGGGATTACAAAGCCGAGCAGAATCTTAAGTGTGTGAGAAAGGCTGACAGTAAAAATGAAAAACAAACACAGAAAAATAGGAATTTACTGTCTAGTGTCAGGTTGATAAGATAGAGAGATATGTTGGCAAAATTATGTTTTACTTTCACCTCTGGAACTGTGAATCTTAGCATGACTGTTCTGCGTTTTT
This sequence comes from Nannospalax galili, assembly GCF_000622305.1. Lineage (NCBI taxonomy): Eukaryota > Metazoa > Chordata > Mammalia > Rodentia > Spalacidae > Nannospalax > Nannospalax galili. The sequence goes on along the minus strand of NW_008358834.1, from coordinate 191,639 downwards.
TTGTAATCTTTGCTGTATATATTTCAAGCCTTGCAACTGTGAAAATTACACTCAGACTTTCATCAAGCTCCTTTTGCGTCTGTTTGTCACTCGCCGACTCCTTGTCCACCCTCTCGACGACCCTGTTCCCATTGGACTGAACTGCCCCGGTCTGGGCTGGTCCGTTGCAAGAATGCAATGAGTAGACATGAAATACATGAGAACAGGAAGGGCATGCACCAAACAGGGACCTCTAGATTTCATTTACATTTCCACAGTTTAAAATAATATGTAAAATCTTTGAGAGAAATTAATAGAAATCTATCATTCTGCTTTTAACAGAAATGATGGGGCTAACCAAAGTTAACCCCCAAGCCCATGGTTGAGGAAAACAAAAAACGCAGGACCTCTCTCTTCTACCCCAGTTTTGTGTCTCTTTTAATTAAAACAACAACAACAGTGTTAGTGCCTAGTGGTACAGGAAAAGAGAAAGAGAGAAGGAGAGGAAGATAGAAAACAAAAGTGATTTTTCTGTCTGCTACACAGACCCAAGTTATTACCTCAGTTACTTTTCTTTCTACTTCTGTTCCATCCACATAATACACATCTGTGATGACACGGGTGACAAGGGTACGTACTTCCCGAATGGTTCTCATGTGGCGATGCAAGACATGGCCATGTGGAGGCTGGGGCATATCAAATTCTTCTTCTCCCTATGAGAGAAGATATAGAACAAAGTTAAAAACAAAAATGAACAAACAGAATCCAGAATGCAACCATGGGTCTTACAGTAAACTCTCAGAATCACAAATACTTTCTTCATGATGAGCACTGTTCCAAGACTCTTGGCTCTGATATGATAAAATTTTCTATTTATCTACAGATAAGACTAAGGAAGAGGCTGGGAGAAGTCTGTGTCAGCCTGACTTCACCTGAAATTATCTAACACTAAAGCTAAATCATAATACCTAACACATTACTTTTAGATTGTAATTACTCTAATTTTCACTTTAAAAAATGTTTTTATTTTATGTGTATAAGTATATTGCCTGCATGTATGTAAGTGCACCTGTGTTATGCAATGCCTGTAGTGGTCAGAAGAGGGCACTAGATCCTCTGGAGCTGGAGTTACAGATGGTTGTTAGCTACCATGTAGCTGCTGGAATTCAAACCTGGGTCCTCTGCAAGAGCAGCCAGTGCTCTTAACTGCTGAGCCATCTCTGCAGACCCTCACACTTTTTTTTGAAACAAGGTTTCACTGTATAGTTCAAACTGGTCTTCAACTCAACTATGTACCCCAAGTTGGCCTCTCTAACTCAGCTCCTCCTCTCTCACCCTCCAAAGTGCTGGGAGTATAAGTATGCACCATCACACCCAGCTAATCTTAATTCTGATGATGGCATGTCCAACAGCTCTTTACCAAAAAGAAGGCACTCTTTAATCCTTAGGTAAGACCAAAATCAACATTTGTTAATCAGTAAGTGAAAACCAATTTATTTATAAAAAATTACATTGATTTCTCCTTAGGTTAAATATGAAACTTTTTAAAAATTTTTATTATTTTTTACATTTTATGTGTATGAATGTACTGCCTGCATGTGTGTAAATGCACCTGTGTCATGCAATGTCTGTGGAGGACAGAAGAGGGCGTTGGATCCCCTGGAACGGGAGTTACAGACAATTGTTAGCTGCCATGTGAGTACTGGGAATCAAACCTGGGCCCTCTGCAAGAGCAGCTAGTGCTCTTAACTGCTGAGTCATTTCTCCAGTCCCAAATATGAAACTCTTAATCTATTCTAAGAAATAGATTTTAGCTAATGGTTAAGCTAGAAAGCTGGGCATGATGATGCACATCGATAGTTGCAATACTTGGAAGGTAGAGGGAGAACCAGAAATTCAAGGCTCCTCTAAACTATACAGCAAGTTTGAGACCAGCACCTGACATACAAAAAAAAGTTACCATAGTACATAGTATGCAGAAATATTAGCAAATTAAGATTTTATATATGGTTGGGGATGGTGGTATATGCCTTTAATTCTAGCACTCAAAAAGCAGAAGCAGGCAGATCTCTGTGAGATTATGGCCAGCCTGGTCTCAAAAAAAAAAAAAAAAAAAAAAACCAAAAATTTATATAGTTTACCATAAAGACCAGTTAGAATAAAACCCTACATTTTGTAACAACTGCTCATGAAATTACTCCAACAAAAATAAGCCTCTTTCATTAAACAAACATTTAGTGAACAATGTATGGGTAACAGGTACACAGTACCTGCTGAAAACTCTAAATGCAAATTTGTTCAGAACTTAAACTAGTTCTTTTTAATAATTTTTTTAATTTATTATTTTTATATGTATAACTGTATTGCTTGCATGTATGTAAGTGCACCCATGTCATGCAATGCCCAAGGAGGTCAGAAGAGGGTCTCACATCACCTGGAACTGGAGTTTCAAACAGTTATTAACCACCATGTGGGTGCTGGGAACAGAACCTAGGTCCTCCGCATGAGCAATCAGTGCTCTTTAACTGCTGAGCCATCTCTCCAGCCCCGGAAACTAGTTCTTAATGTATTCTTTCATTCTGTATGGCACTGTAGTAGTTTATCAACAGTGGTCATAGTAATAACCACCATAATAATCAACAGGTAGCAGGAGTCACCCATGTATTTAGAGCATTCAGATGTCCAGATGCAGTGCTAAGTGCTTTATCTCTTAATCCTCACAGCATCTTCATGTAGCAGTGATGACTCCAAAACCTGGGCCTTAGCCACTCACTCTTATTGCCATCTATCATCACCATCAGATACAGGGAGAGATTAGTTCCCATTTTACAGAGAACATGAAGAGGCAAAGGAAAAAAGTCTAGTGGTTCCCCTTGACTCTTATATTTAAGATCAAATTTGACTTTTTCTACAAAAGCAGAGAAACCAAATTACTATGTCACAGAATAGAAACATTTTAAAGATTATGAAAATAAATAAGTAAAAGAGGGTCTGAGATATGCTATGGCCCCTAAATCTCAAAGGATTTTAAAACTTTTTTTACTTATTTTTAAATTTTTTTTTACTTATTTTTATTTTGTGCATATGAATGTTTGCCTACATGTATGTAAATGTACCAACATGTGCAATGCCTGTGGGGGCCAGAAGAGGGCAATATATCTCCTGGAACCAGAGCTAAGAACAGTTGTAAGCTGCCATGTGGGTGCAGGGAATCAAATCTGGGTACTCTGCAAGAGCAGCCAGTGCTATTAACCATAGGCTTTCTCTCCAGTTCCAAAGGATTTTTTTTTTTTTTTTTTTGGTCTTTCTGAGACAGGGTCTCTCTGTAGCCCCAGCTGTCCTGGAACTCACTATGTAGACCATGGTAGCCTTGAACTCACAGAGATCCACCTGCCTCTGCCTCCCGAGTGCTGGGATTAAAGGCGTGTGCCACCACGCCTAGCCCAAAGGATTTTTCAATATTAGCTCTCAGAGACTATTACTGTAAAAGACAAATGTAAACAAAATTTTGGAACTCTTGGAGAGAGGCACAGATAAACAGCAAAAGACTAAACAGCCCATGTTTCAAAATTAAACTGACTCAGATATGCTTAACTTAAATTCCAGTTCTGTCACTACTGATGACAAAATTTTGGGTAATTTATTATACTAAATCTGTCTTCAGTTTGGTCTCTGTGGGAATAATAATGATATCAATCCCACAGGTTGGGTCTGAAACACAATGATGGCATAGCATAAGGTGTTCAATAAATTAGGAACTCTATTTTACAAAATAATCTAGACAATGGCAACAAGAGGCACACCACTGAAAACTTCCTGGGAAGTTCCTAAGAATGATCTATCAGAGAACTGGAAAGGCATATTAGCCACTGTAAGATATTCACAACCACACCTTATTCCCTTACTTACTCAATTTACCCCAGGAACCTCATCTGCATCAGTCCTATTATCTCTAGGCTGTCTCTCTGCTGCAGTCCCTAGTCATTCCAGGCCCTTCTTGTCACCCCTGTCACTGTTCTTTCAGATCCCAGTACAGTGCTATACTGTCCTCCTGCTTCTTTCTCTTATCTGAGGTGCTAGAGACACACTCAAACAGACCTAGGGAGAGGTACTTAATTATGATGGTTAGAAAGGAAGATGATAAATGGAGGCAGAATGAATGTAAACAACATGATATGAGAGTGGCTTTTTACAGCAATGGTAACAGCATGCAACGACCCATGCAAGCTCAAGCCAGACAAACATAGAAATGGGGGAAGTTAAGTCCCAGACTTAACTTAGGAACTATTGCTACTGGGAGAGGGACAGTCTGTTGAGTGTGACACTAGAGAGGTTAGCCAGGCTCCAGTGGTTGGACAAACACCAAAGGACATTTGGAGACACAAAGTTGACTCAGTGGGCCTTAATATACACGACAAAGTAAATAAAATCGGGGGGGGGGGGCTATAAGACAGATACAGATAGAAGAGGGAGTCTAAATATGATCAAAAAAAGTTGTATGAATTTTGTAAAAATTCAATTAAAAAAAGATTGCATTACACTGTTCAAACAATTGCAAAGAGAACCTATGCATCAGAGGGAAAAGCTTACAATTAAAGTAAATCACTACTGCTTTTTTTGTTTATGGCTCTATTCAATGTAGTTTGATTACTTGAACAGACTGATACCCAACATATTGCCATACAAAACAGTATTGTGAAAAATACATGTCTCAGGCTGCGCATGGTGGCACACACCTTTAGTCCCAGCCCCAGGGAGGCAGAGGCGGGCAGATCTCTGTGAGTTCAAGGCCAACTCTCTGTGAGTTCAGGGCCACAGGTAGACCCTGTCTCAGATCAAAAACAAAGTCTCTTAATGCAAGTGTTGAATTGACAGTTTGTTCAGACCTAAAAAAAGATTCTGGCTTTGTTTTCCAATAAAGGCCTACTACTTAACAAACTCTAGCACTATGCCACTTTCTCTAAAAGACTATTCATTATAGAACCAAGTAATTTTCACCATATCCTGAATAAACTGCTTCTGTCTTTTAAAAAATAGAATTATACAATACTATTAAGGAGAGATGGCTCAGCAGTTAAAAGCACTGGCTGTTCTTGCAGAACACCACATGGTGGTTAATAACCATCTGTAACTCCAGTTCCAGGGGAATCCGATGCTCTCTTCTGACATCCCCGGGCATTGCAAAATATAGGTGCACTTACATACATGCAAGAAATACATTCATATACACAAACAAACAAACAAAAATTAAAAAAAAAAAAAGTCATTAGAGAGGCTGAACAGATGGCTCAGCAGTTAAGAGCACTGGTTACTCTTGCAAGAGGACCCTGGCTCAGTTCCCAGTACCTACATGGTGGCTAACACTCATCTGTTAACTCCAGTTCCAGGGGACCCATGCATTCTTCCGACCTCCTTGGGTACCAGGTACACATGTAATGCACTTAACACATACGCAGACAAAGCATTCATACACTTGAATGAAATCTTTTAAGAAACAAAAACCAGTTATTAGAACTGGAGAGATGGCTCAGTAAAGTGCTTGCCTCACAAGCATAAGAACTTGAGTTCAGATCCCAAAAACCAACATTAAAACTGGGTACAGTGACACACACATATAATCCCAGCAATGGTGAGGTAAGAGGAGACAAGTGAATCTCCAGAAGCTCAGGGGCCAGCTACCCTGGCCTACATGGAGAAGATTCAGGCCAATGACAGGTCCTGTCTCAAAACAAAAATGACAAATACCTGTGGTTGTCCTCCGACCTCGACATACAAAACGTACAGAGAACAATAATAATAAAGTTTTAAAAAAAGAAAGAGGTATAGTTTGAAGTGCCACAACTTAAATTCTCTGAGATTCAATCCAGTGTGTCCATAACTGGGCCTCTGAAGCACCTATGTTCCCACCTGGCTGTGGAGGGACTCAGTATCATCTGCAGGAGCACTGACTGGTTTCTCACCACTCCCCCTCTCAGTCTGTACTGTGGCATCTTGTTTTCCAGAGGTCTGGTCCACTGTACTGGTCCCCTGCTCACACACATTCTTTACAGTTTGTGTTGCTGCTGAAACAGTTTCTGGGGCACACAGGGAATGTTCCACAGTCTGGATTCCTATATTACTCTGGGTGGGCCTTTCAAGCAAGACCTTAGTAGGCTTTTCCTGATTAGCATTCCACCCTTCCTTCTGGCCTTCTGGCAGGTCTATCTCCATTGCTTCTCCTTGGGAGCTAAATGGCCCCTGTGCAGCCCTCTGCTGGGAAACAGCAGCAGCAGCAGCAGCAGAGCCCTCAGAAGGAACACCATCTTTGACAGGTCCTATAGGTCTCACAAGCTGTTCACTCTGCCTGATCATTTGGTTATCGTCCAATTTTTCTTTCTCCTCATCTTGAATACTTGGAAAATGGTGTAAGTTCCCCCTGAAAATGAAACATAAATTCCATGTTAGAGTTTGAATATGGCTTTTCCTTATGAAACTCATGTTAAAATCTATCCTGTGCAGATGTGGGAAAGCATATCTATAATCTCGGCACTCAGGAGGATGAGGATCATGAGCACAAGGCCAACCTAGGCTAAGTAGAGAGGCTGCCCAAAATATAAAATAATAAAATTAATTTAATCCCCACTATAATGAGGTATTAAGAGGGCAAAACTAAATCCAACATGGCATTTTAGAGCTGGGCCTTGAGAAATAATTAAGACTAGACAAGGCCATCTGGGTAAGGTACACACTGGTAGCTTTTTAAGAAACACCGATCAGAACTAGCACACATTCTTTATTATGACATCATGCCATGCAATGCCTTAGGATTCCAACATTAAATAAACCATCACCAGACACAGCCCCTCAATCTTCAAACAACCCTGAATCAAAATAAACCTCTTTTCTTCATAGTTTAACTAGTCTGTGGTATTATTATTAGCAATTAAAAATGGACTAAGTGAACTCTGAAATCTGACACAATAAAATAAGGTCAATAAGATGAAAAGTCATTACTGAAGTCACATATAATGCAAGGCAGCTTAGTGGTCTACTCAGAAAAGTATGTCATGATGTCTCGTTTGGTCTTTTTTAAAAAATACTTTCTTTTTTTTTTTTTTTGTAAGCAAGACATTTAACTGGATGATTTTCACAAACCATACATGACATTTCTAACCATCACAATTCAGTGAAGTACAAAACATTAAGTTACAGACTGTGGGAAGGGAAGGCGGCAACAGGGTTGGCACCTTCCCATCCTGGTGGTTCTATGGGTAGGGACCAGGGGAAGGTTAAACCAAGCCCCTCCTTTCAATGTACAAAAGAATTACTCTGATATTAAATTGTATTGAAAACAAAATGGACTAAAAAGCAAATGCTACTCTATGTCGGGTGAAGTGGGAGGAACGAATGAGTCCTTTGAAGCAGGAGGGGACAGCTGGGAAGCTTCGGGCTGTGACCCTGCCGGTCACTCACGCTGCTCCATTTTACTTTTGGTTGTCTCAGAAAGGTCCGGTTCTTCTTCTCCTTCTTCCCTTTAGTATTTGCTTGGAAATTTCTCCAACTGTCCACTCGACCATCTCGACTTTCCTCGAAGTTCTTCTGCCACTCCCTCTCTCGTTTGGCTTTCTCTTGAGCTTCAATCTCCTCTTCCCTCTGTCGCTTTCTTTCATGCATTTCTTTGGCTTCTTTCTCTTTCCTTTTAATTTCCAGCTCAGCAAAGAGCTTCATGGTCTGTTTGTACACTGCTTGCTTGAACAGTTTGGGGTCATCCTCCTCTACATTGGTAGGCTTTCCTTCCTTCTTTAATTGTTTTTTTCCACTCTTTAACAGTGTGTTCCACGTATTCTTTTCCTGCCTGAATTACATCCAGGGCCCTCTTCTTTTGTTCCTGATCCAGTAGCAACTTGTAAGCTTTGTCCACAGCTTCAAAAGCCTTCTGTGCTCTGTCAGCATCATCTTGATTTTTGTCAGGATGCACCAATATAGACAACTGCCGAAACCTCTTTTTTATTTCCTAGTCTGTCACTTCAGGATCTATCTGAAGAACCTCAAATGGGTTCAAATTAAAGTAAGAGGAACCAGGACAGGTCAACCTTTCAATCTGATTTTTGGATGTTAGAACTGAGTCTCTCTTCTCTATTTGTTTCACCTCGCAATAGAAGGTCATAAAAGCCTCCTCCGTGCTGCCTCCGCCGCCCGAAGCACCGCATTCAGCCGAAGCCGCCATTTTCCCCTACTTTCATTTTTTAATTTTATGTATATGAGTGTATTGCCTACATGTGTGCACCTGTGTCATGCAATGTCCAAGGCAGTCAGAAGAGGGCGCTGGATCTTCTAGAACTGGAGTTATGGACAGTTGTTAGCCACCATATGGGTGCTGGGAATCAAACCCAGGTCCTTTGCCAGAGTAGTCAGTGTTCTTAACCACTGAGCCATCTCTCTAGCCACATCATTTGGTCTTAATGGTTCTAACATTCCTTACTGACTCTTACCACTATACAAGCTATCTGTCTTCTCCTGAGCAATAATTTTAGAAGAAGAAATCCAATCTTCGAAGGAGAAAGTTGCTGGTAAGAGTCTGGGTTTCTGGCTCAAAAGACCATCTGGTGATTGCAGTATGTGTCCAATTCCTCAGTGTCACCACTGGGCATATCTATGCCTTAAACATCTCAGAATAACTTGAAGACAATTCTCAAGATATACAGCCCCTGTCTTTTCATTAGTTTTTCCATTTGGGCATCAGTTTTCTATTCAATAAATACTGGCTGAATGCTTCCTATACCAAATACCACAGTTTCTGAGGTGACTGGAGGTTTTAAGTGTTTTTAATAACTGTAGAATAAAAAGACCCAGGTTAGCTCCAAGTAAGCAGGTTACACACAAATCTGTCTTATTTACCTTTAAATTTGAAACACATAACATTAACAAAGCTTAATACTTAAAGTTTAATACTTGTACTTTAAGATTTTTTAAAAATTTATGTGTATGTGAGCCTGCATGAATTTTGTATACCAGGTGCATGCAGGAGCCTGCCGAGGCCAGAAGAGGGTGTTGGGTCTCCCAGAACTTGAGTTGCAAGTGGTTGTAAGCCCACCTTGTGGGTGCTGGGAAGCAAACTCAGGTCCTCTGCCAGATCAGCAAATCTGCCAGATGAGCCATCTCTCCAGCTCCTTAATATGTGTACTTTGATCAAAAGAATGAATATTCTCTGAATAAATAAAGTACAAAAATCTACTCAGAGATAAAGTAAACAGACCAATGCATTATTTGGCTACCTCACATGTAAACAGCCAGAATTAAGGTAAAATAAATCACCAATCGTGATGGCTCACATCTGTAATCCTAGTCCTCAAGAGGCTTGAGGCAGGTCAACTGCTGCAAATTCAAGGCCAGTCTAAACTATTTGGTGAGCTCCAGGTCCACCTGGGCTGAGACCCTTTCTGAAACCAAAACCAAAACCAAAAAAATAATAAATAAATAAATAAATAAATAAATAAATAAATAAAATTTCCATTCTGAACTGACCATGTCAGAACATCTGGAATATTATTTCAGAGCTGGGTATCATGTTTTAAAGCATAAACTGAGACACATCACTGAAGATTATTAAGTATGATAAGGGGCTTAAACTATGTCATAGAAATGGCTCAGCACTTAAGAGCACTGGCTGTTCTTGAAGCTTCAATTCCCAGCACCCACACAGCAGTTAACAACCATCTGTAACTCCAGTTCCAGCGGATCTGATGCCTTCTGGCCTGCATGGACACTGCACAACATGGGTGCATTTATATACATGCAGGCAATATACTTATACACATAAAATAATTTTTTTAAATATTAAATATTTTCGGGGCTGGAGAGATTGCTCAGCGGTTAAGAGCACTGGCTGCTCTTGCAGAGGACCCAGGTTCAATCCCCAGCACCTACATGGTGGCTACAAACCAACCATCCTTAACTCCAGTTCCGGGGGAATCTGAAGCCCTCTTCTGACCTCCGCAGCATTGCACGACACAGGTGCACTCACATACATGCAGGCAATACACTCATACACATAAAATAAAAATAAATATTTTTTAAATATTAAGTATTTTCTAAAAGAAGTAAACTTCTGTTGCTTGTTATTGCAGTCAAAGAAACTAAGACAGCTCAGAAACTATTTAATCAGCATAGAACCTCAGAAGAATTTTTTTCCTAAAGCAAATTTCTGTTTTATTTTGGACTTTTTTTCCTCAAGAGATAAATATTAAGCCTGCTTTCCCCCTCTGCCTCTGTAGAGTTAATCAGAATTGTTGCTTCTTTAAAGAAACCAAAAGTGACTCAATGTAACATTGGCAATATCAGCAGAGTCCTACCAAACATCAGAATTTTGGCATTTATCATTCTTCTGTTAAAATAATCAAAAGATTCATGTTAAAAGTGTTTTGTTGGGGCTGGGCGTGGTGGCACACGAATTTAATCTCACCACTTGGGAGGCAGAGGCAGGTGGATCTTTGTGAGTTTGAGGCCAGCCTGGTCTACATAGTGAGTTCCAGGACAGCTGGGGCTATAAGGAGACCCTGTCTCAAAAACAAGGGGGGAAAAAAAAGTGCTTTGTTGGGACTGGAAAGATGGCTCAGTGGTTAAAGGCATTGGCTGCTATTGCAGAGGTCCCAGGTTCCGTTCCCAGCACCCACATGGTGGCTAACAACCATCTGCAACTCCAGTTCCAGGGGATCTGACACCTTCTTCTGACCTCCGCAGGCATTGAACAACATGGGTACACTTACATACATGCAGGCAATACACTCATACACATAAAATATTTTTTTTTTAAATGCTTTGTTTTGGTTAACAAGATTTGTAATTAAGACCAACACACAATGGTAGGGAAAAAACATTGAAGCTTTAATTACAACATGTACTATAAAAACTGTTGCTCCAATCCTATGAAGTTTATAAATCAATGAGAAAAATGTACCATAAAGATACATACTAATTCAAGAAATTAGAAAGAGGATAAAAGTGCTTGCTCCCAAGCCCAACAACCTGAGCTCGATCCCTGGAATATACATGGTGGAAGGAGAGACCAACTCATCCTCTGATCTCCACAAGAGTGCCATGATATGCACCATCCCCTCCAATAAATGTGGGGGGGAGGGAGGGACGAAGAGAGAGAGGGAGGGAGAGAGAAGGTAATCTTTAGCACCAGAAAAGTTGTAGAAGAAAAGTAATTGTCTACAAAATTACACAGGGGTACAGATGATACAATTATAGAAAACTTACCTAGTATGTGTGAGACCCTGGGTTGGAGTCCCAGTATGGGGGTGCGAGGGTACCACATCTCTTTATTTTTCAAATGGAGGAGGGTTACAGATGTATGTATATGTATCTTTTCTCCTGTGTGTACAGAGATGTGGATGCATGTGCACATGCACATGTGGAGGCCTGAAGTTGCTGCAGGAAACCCTCCTCTACTGCTCTTTTACTTTATTCATTGAGGCAGAGTCCTTCGGTCAAATCCAGAGCTCACTAATAGGGCTAGTCTTGCTAGCCAACTTCTCTAGAAATTCCGTTTCCACCCCTCAATGCTGGAATTACAGGTGGGCTGCCACAGCCACATACCATTTAGGTGGGTTTCTGGGAATCTCAACTCTTGAAGGGAACCAAATAGATAAAGAGAAGAGATTGGGCAACAGAGTTAACTGGACAAGCTGGAAGGTTACAAGCAACTTGTAGGAATGCCAAGAATGCATACAAGGTACTGTGTAGAGGTGTTGGCCATCACACTGACCAACACAACCTTCATCTTGAGCTTGTTATTCTAAAACCCAGAATGTCCTTGAAGATAGTCAGTAGCCATAGCAGGACTTTGTACCTAGATAGTAGCTGGGAAAAATGTTTGTGTCCTTGAGTAATCACTTACTGTTCTTCTGCTTCTCATGCTGTAATTGTTTTGCAAGGCCAATAAAAGGAAAAGCAAAAGGGCACACAGGTCTCTTGCCCTCAAGATGCTGAGCCCTCTGCTATCTTTGAAATAACTACTGTGTCCGTGGTTACTTTCCAGTCTCAATACCAACAAATTCTGGTCCTCAGGTTTGTGTAGCAAGCACTTTAACCACTGAGTCATCTCCTCAGCCCAATACATTTCTTTATTAGTTTCAGCTCCACAATTCTACTCTAGATTATATATCAAGATTTAGAAACTAAGAAAATTTTAGCTTAAAATAGCAAAAATTAATTCAAAGTGATACATGAAAGAATTAATCTTCATATTTAACCAACTTTTTTGTTTTGTGAGATAGGATCTCATGTAGCCCAGGCTGGCCTCAAAATCACTATGTAGTAAAGGTTGGCCTTCAACTCTTTTTTAAAAAAATAATTTATTATTTTTATTTTGTGTATATGAGTGTATTGCTTGCATGTAAGTATACCCATGTTGTGCAACACCCGAGGAGGTCAGAGAAAAGCTTCTATCTCCCCTGGAAATAGAGTTACAGACAGTTGTTAGCTGTCATGTGGGTGCTGAGAACCAAACTCAGGTCCTCTGCAAGAGTAGTCAATGCTCTTAACTGCTGAGCCATGTATCTAGCTGCTGGCCTTGAATTCTTGATCCTGTTGTTTCAGCCTTCTGAATGCTGAGATTATAGGTGAGAACCACCATACCCAGCTTACTTAACCAACCTCTAACCATTTAGTTCTGAGTGTAGATCTATGGAACAACTAGAATTCAGCTAGTTTCCCATGTCCTGTTCTACAAAGGTTGCAATATGCTGCCTCCTCTATTTTAAGATGCTCAAATAAAAAAGGATACAGTGATAGAATTTATCAATAGCTGGATTGTTTCTATGCCACTTTTAGCAACACACAAAGTATTATTTCACCCTGCAAACTTTTAAGACATGATAAAGGCTCTGATGCCCTTACTATCTTGCCAAGAGTCCCAAGAATACTTTAAAGTGCATACATAATCTATCAGAATGCCCAAATAACAGCACTGACATTTTTCTTCTAACCATTTCTGTCAATAAAGAACACAGAGCTAGGCATGGTAGCTTATGCCTATATCCCAGGCCTAAGGAGGCAGAGGTATAAGGATCAGGAATTTAGGGTCATTCTCAACAATATCAAGTTCAAAGACAGCCTGAGCTACATGAGATCCTATTTCAAAACCAAAAAGGAATATAGAAATGATGCTATTAGGGGGCTGGAAAGAGGGCTCAGCTGGTAAAATACCAAACATGAGGGTCTGAGTTCTGATCTCTAGCACCAACATAAAACCTAGGTGTAGCAGCCCATGTCTGTAACTCCAGTGCTGGAGAAATGGGGGCAGTCACCGGTCAACCAACCTAGTCAATCTGTGATCTCCAGGTCCAGTGAGAGCTCCTAACGAAAAAAAATAGGTGGAGCCAGGCACAGTGGCACAAGTTTTTAATCCTAGCACTCAGGGAGACAAAGGCAGGTGAATCTCTATGAGAGTGATGCCAGCCTGGTCTATACAGTGAGTTCAAGGCCAGCTGAAGCTACAAAGACACTGTCTCAAAAAAACAAAAAGTGAAGAGTAACTGAGGAATACACCTGGCATACATGCATGCATGCAACCACACATACACCTTCATGTACACACATGAAAAAAAATCACAAACATCACATTCATGCACGCACACACACACACACACACACACACACACACAATTTAAGCCACTAATATCACTATTAGGAATAAACCTATTAGTATTACATTAGCTAATTGCAAAAATCACTGAATTCCAGAAATGCAAGATACTAACTAATGAAAATACTAAGTACAAGCCACTAATTGCCATTACTTATTTCTCTGTACTAAATGAAGAATTATATATTCCAAACAATGTGCCTTAATAGTCCAAATAAACATTTGGAATTCATTTTGTTTTGTTTTTCCTCTTGCAGAGGACCCAGGTTCAATTCCCAGCACTCACATGGCAGCTAATAACCATCCATAATTCCAGTTCCAGGGGAATTCAACGCTATCTTCTGACCTTCATGGGCACTGCACAACACAGATGCACTTACATACACACAGGCAATATACACATATACACACAAATAATAATAAATAAAAAATAAACTCAGTGCCTTTAATCTTAGTACTCAGGAGGCAGAACCAGGCAATCTCTGTGAGATCAAGGCCAGCCTGGTCTTCATAGTAAGTTCCAGGCCAGCTGGAGCTCTCAACCTGGGCCTGGTGGTACAAACCTTGTAATTCCAGCACTTGGGAGGCCAAGAGGGCAGATTTATGTGAATTCCGAGGACAGCCTAGTCAACAAAGCAAGTTCCAGGCCAGCCAGGACTACATGAGACCATCTCTCAAACACAACAAAAAAACGCTCAGTGTCTGGTACAGTAGCATGCACCTGAGTAAAGAGTATTGCCTGAACCAGAAACTTGAGGCCAGTTTGGGCAAAACAACATAGAGCAATATATCAACTAATTAATGAATCAGTACAACCCCTAAATAGTAGGAAAATAATGTTTACCTAATGGGTGCAGTGCGGGCATCCTCACTTTGAGCCTCATTCTCTTGCTGGGCTTCACAGATACAGCTCAACACAGACATGGTCTTCTGAGGACTAAAGTAATATATTAAAGCAATGTATTGTGTTAGTTTCAAAAGGAAAAGTACCTCTGAAGGGCATCCTTTTAGGCACAGAGGGAATCCTTTCCTACATCCCAAACTTCAAACCCCTTATACCAAAAGGTCAACTCTTGATACATGTTTCAAATGAACACAATGAGGGACTAGAGGTTAAGAGCCCTTGTTGCTCTTTTTTTTTTTTTGGATTAATTTATTATTTTTATTTTATGTGTACGCATGTATTGCCTATATGTAGGTGAGCACACCTGTGTTGTGCAATGCCTGCGGAGGACAGAAGAGACTGTCGGATCCCCTGGAACTGGAGTTATGGACAGCTGTTAGCTGCCATGTGGGTGCTGGGATTCGAACCTGGGTCTTCTGCAAGAACAGTCAGTGTTCTTAACCACTGAGGCAACTCTCCAGCCCCTCCTTGTTGCTCTTGTAGAGGATGGGGGTTAGGTTCCCAGCATCCTCATGGTGGCTCACAACTATCTGTAACTCCAGTTTCAGGAGATCTGATGCCCTCTTCTGGCCTCCATGGGCACTAGACACACATGTGGGACACATACATGCATACAGGCAAAATACTCATACACATAAATTTTTTTGTGTGTGTGTATTTTTGAAACAGGGTCTCCCAGTAGCCCCAGCTGGCCTCAAACTCACAGAGATCCACCTGCCTCTGCCTCCCAAGTGCTGGGATTAAAGGCATGCACCACCACACCCAGCTCCAATATTTTTTAAAAAAACACTTGAGCAAAATTAATGCAATGAAAAACCTTCAGTAAAGAGTCACTGGAGAAAACAGAGAGGATGCCATTAAATACTATAAGGATATAATGAGAAAAATCCAGAATATAGACAACTACAGGACAAACAGTCCAGTTCCTCAAGAGGTACTTCACAAGAGAAAAAAAAAAAAAGCAACAGGAATATAGTGATTTAAAAAATGGCTTACACACACACACACATACACAAATTGAAAAAAAAATTACTTAAACATATCTATCAGACATGATTTGTAGATTTTGGTTTCTTGCTTCTAACTAAAAAGAGAATTATGAGGCAGAGGAATCTAAACACTAAATATTGCATAGCATTAAGGAATCATTGTTAATTTTCAAAAGTATCTTTATCTTAGCCAGGCGTGGTTGTGCATGCCTTTGATCCCAGCACTCAGGAGGCAGAGGATCTCAATGAGTTCAAGGCCAGCATGGTCTACATAGTAAGTTCCAGGCCAGCTGGGGCTACAGAGAAACCCTGTCTCAAAAAGACCTCCCCCCCCCAAAAAAAAGAATCCTTATCTTTTAGAGATAGCACTGAAATAGTTATCTTCAAAAAATTCAGTGTGGGGAAGAAATGCTCAAAGTTTTTATAAATCAAGCCTGACCATTTAAAGTATGGTGGTCTACTGCACTACTCTCTACTTTTGTGTAGATTTTAAACACAGATTTTATTTATTTAATTAAACTGAAAAAAAATTTTTTGAGATACAGGGTCTCACTATGTCACCCTGGTTAGCCTGGAGCTCACAGAGATCCACATACCTCAGGCTCCCAAGTGCTGGGGTTAAAGGCCCTTAAGCACAGCCTTCACACACACACACATACACACACACAATTTGACTCACAACAACACCTGTAACTTTTACCTCATTTCATGATCTACCACCTACTGCCCAAGTTTTTTCTTTTCTATAAATCAGAGTTTTCTATTGGAAAGGCCTCCTCAGGTGCTTTTTATTATTATTATTATTATTATTATTATTATTATTTTATGTGTATGTATGTATTGCCTGCATGTAGGTAAGTGCACCCATGTCATGCAATGCCCGTGGAGAACAGAGGAGACTGTCAGTTCCCTGGAACTGGAGTTACAGCTGTTAGCTGCCATGTGGGTGCTGGAATTTGAACCCGGGTCTTCTACAAGAACAGTGTTCTTAACCGCTGAGTCATTTCTCCAGCCCCCAGGTGCTTATTTTTTAAGATTAAACACATACAAAAGCCTAACAGTGATTAATCTAAAGCATAACTAAGAGCAAAATAAAAAATTTTGAGCAGTCAGAAACACAACAAAAGGGGTTCAAATTTAGTCCATGGACACGTTTTACATTATCTTTTTTAAAAAATCTAAATTTCATGGGGCTGGAGAGATGACTAGTGGTCAAGAGCACTGGCTGCTCTTGCAGAGGACCACCAGAGTTCCATTCTCAAAACACACATGGTGGCTCACCCAATTCCACCCTGTTCTGGTCTCTGCAGGTACCAGGTACACACACACATACATGTAGGCAAACACAAAATTTTAACAAATTTAAAAATTCAAATTTCTCTTTGAATTTTTAAAGATTTGACAACAATAAGCTTGCATTCTTTTTAAAAAATTGCTTAAATTATTTATAGCAGTTTTGAGGATTAGATACAAGATCTTGTATAAGTTAAGCAAACACTCTATCACTATACAGTCCAGCAAGCTTGATATCATAAATGACAACCACCAGTGATGGTGGAACACACTTTTAAATAGAGCACATGTTCCCTTGACCATCCTCCACCCTGCAGCAGTCTTGCATCTAGTCTACTTCCTTACAGTGCCTGCCTTTTTTATTTAAGAAGCCTCACCTGTATTTCACAAACTGTTGCTGGTGTGTTCATTCTGGGACATCTCACGCCTCAAACAAGTCTACTCTCACAGCCACCAGATGGCAAAGCTTCCCCACTAATACCACAGTATCAGGTCACACTTTACTGAAAGCATTACAGCATTCATGACAAAGCAAAAACAGCTCAACCTAGAACTTAATTTGGCAAGCAAGAGAGAAAATGTCCTAAGGCAGTGCCCATCTAGAACTACAATGTGTCTAGAGCTATCTCTTGCTCCTTTGTTTCTTCACCAAAAAGCTCAGTCATCAACAGAAAAGGAAAAAGGGAACTCCTGTGAACACTGGGAAGACCTCCAGATATCTCAATATTTAAGTATGCCAAGAGTTCCACTGGACCTAAAATTACTAAGAAAACCTATAACTCAACACACTGCTGAATATGTTGGATTTCAAGTGTTTTCATGTGTCAATAAATCATCTTCTCTTTTCCAATAGCTCAGTATTAAATTCCTCTAAATAATAACCAGCTCTGGTTACCTGGCAACAGCCTCAGCAAGGGCAGGAGATCCATTTTTTCTTTCACCAGCTGCAGGCTCTGAACGTAACAAAAGCATTGAGAGAAAAGAAAGAGAAACGGGATTCAGTTAGTACCAAGCCTACAACCTCTGCCCTACTACATCAGGTCTACAGCAAATAGAAACAACACTAATAATGAACAGAAAAGACATAATTTAATAGCACAAGTTTTTCTCATTTCCATCAATTTTCTTTCATATTTCCTAAAGAAAACTTATTTAATTAGAAATACAATATAATGGATTATTAAGCAATAATATTTTTATGTGAAAATTTAACTATCTGAATCACAATTCACCTCTCCCTGTACAAGAAATTTAAAACTTACATGGGAAAATACAAAAGAAAATTTTTTTAAAAAGGAAATAAAATCCCTCTTAATAAAATATGTAACAAGCCAGGTGTTGCATGGTATACCCTTGTATTCCATTCCAAACACCTGGGAGGCTGAGGCAGAAGGATTTCAAGTTCAAGGCCAGTCTAGACTATATAGTGAAACTCTACTTCAAAATAAATAACAAAATGTGTAAGAATATTCTAGGTTGATGTACAAATTTAGTGGCTCATTTTAGGACTGCTCACATATAGAGTGTACTTCCCAAAGGGCTGTAAGAAATATTTGAATAAGGCACCTTTCCCAAGAAAGAGACAGCAGTAACAATTTAAACATAATACCAAAAAAAAAAAAACTAAATGTCAAAGGATTACATTTTCATTTACAATTTATTTCAGTCTCAGAAAAAAATAATCTTTAAATGTCTTTAAAATTCCCCAATATAACCTTAGCAGCTCATCTTGGGGACAGCTGAGTTTGGTAGTCCAAGCCCTGTTTGGAAAACAGAAGGCTAGAGGCCAGGTTCCTGAACTTAGTGGTGCAGCAAAGGGATAAGCTACTTTGTCATTCTGAATCTCAGTTTCCTCATCTACAAGAGAAAAAACAAGACCAACCTCACATGCTTGTTGTGAGGATCAAATGATGTGAGACCATGACCCCAGTGTCTGACATTACCTTCCGAGTATTAAAAAAAAAAAGGGGGGGGGGGGTACCATCAATGTGACATCCTTAACATTTAGTTCCTGCTAGGTCTTCCCAATTAAGAGTTTCAGATCTAAAGGTAAAGATTCAGTGCTAACACATTCTCATTCCTCTTTCTCCCTCCACCACTCCTAATCTCTATTCTCTAACTTGAGATTTTTTCAAATATTTTATTTACTATTTTTATTTTATGCATATGAGTGTATTGCCTGCATGTAGGTAAGTGCACCCGTGTCTTGCAATGCTCACGGAGGACAGAAGAGGCCGTCAGATCCCCTGGAACTGGAGTTACAGACAGTTGTTAGCTGCCATGTGGGTGCTGGGATTCAAACCCTGGTCTTCTGCAAGAACAGTGTTGTTGTTTTTTTAAATATTTTATTTATTTGTTTTTTATATTTTTATGTGTATGCATGTATTACCAGCATGTAGGTAAGTACACCCATGTCATGCAATGCCTGCGGAGGACAGAAGAGGCTGTCGGAGCCCCTGGAACTGAAGTTACCGACAGTTGTTAGCTGCCATGTGGGTGCTGGGATTCGATCCCGGGTCTTCTGCAAGAACAGTGTTCTTAACTGCTGAGCCATCTCTCCAGTCCCTCTAACTTGAGATTTAAAGTTGAGATTCTCCTGCCTGGTTTCCCAAACACCACCACATTCAACATACTCTCTTGATAAGCCATTATTAATTCCAATGACAATAGTAATGATGAAATCATGTGATATTTATTTCCCATTGAGGTTCTAGGTTCAAATCCCTAAGCCCTGTATTCTGTGTGGTCCAGAGAATGATTCATGATAGCCATGAGTAAGTTTATTAAGTATATAGCAAGCAAAAGTAAAAGAATATCAAGTAGCAGATAGAAATCAGCATCAAATCAGGTGCTGAAAACATCCAGCAGAAATCAACTTGGGAAGCCCCATTGAGACAGCCAGCTACAGTTTGCCTTTGGGAAAGTTCCCAGAAGAGTAGAGCGTCTCAGTTGAGGCTTCCTATTATAAAATAATAGTGGAAAGGTAGCATCATCAAATCAGGTGCTTATAATCATCCAGCAAAAACCACCTGGGAAAGCCCTGCTGAAAGCCAGTCTGCAGTTACTTGGTCCCTGATCAAGAGTTCCAGGCGGGGTAGAACATTCTCCCCAGGAATGAGCTTCTGGCGTCTCTTTCCCACTGCAGGCATTTTTATTTCATGGAATAAACAATAGTAACCTCTGTTGGAAATAGTTTACCTTCTAGCTGTTCCTAAGGCCCTATGTTTTTAATAGTGTTAGTTGCTTGCGGTTTTCAGCTTGCTGTTTCCTATCTCCTAGTTACAGAGTTAGGAGGCTGGCCGGCCCAAGATAGGAAGTTATGGAGAACACTTGATGTAAGCATGCCTGGTCTGAAAGGGAGGGGGGTCAACTCCCCTTCCACATCCAGCTATTTCTCAGTGAGCTCAAACAGTACACCACAATTTACCAATATAATATACATCACACCCTGAGAAACAAAACAGCATTATAGTTTTAGAACCAGAATGCCTAAATTTGAATCCAGGCTACTCCTGTGCAGCTGTGGGGAAGAAAGATGCTCAACCTTCCAGTGCCTCAGTTTGCTCATCTGTGAAAGGAAGATAACAGGATCTACTTCCTAAGCTATGAGATGTAATAGCTACACATGTAAAACTGTCTGGCATACAGAGAGTTCAAAATTACTAGCTAATTTTCCTTGATCTTACAAAGTAAGTCCCTCTTCCTCAAGTCTACCATCTCTATCAGGCTGTTGAAAGCTTCCTCTCCCAAGTCCTTCAGCAGCTTGACTCAACAATCTATCCCTTCATC
>NW_008358834.1:131412-170574 GCF_000622305.1 Nannospalax galili | reverse complement strand
AGACAGGGTCTCCCTGTAGTCCCAGCTGTCCTGGAACTCACTATGTAGACCAGGCTGGCCTCGAACTCACAAAGATCCGCCTGCCTCTGCCACCCAAGTGCTGTGATTGAAGGCATGTGCCACCACACCTGGCCACTATTCCTCTTTTTAAAAAAAATTATTACATTAGTTTTATTTATCGGGGGGGGGGGCATGCCACAGTACACATGTAGAGGTGAGAGAACAACCCTATGGAGAAATGTGCATTTACTCATCTTCAAGCTTTAGACATTTGATCTTCCTATACAATTCAACTTGTTTCTGCCGAAGCTCAATCTCATTATGTTGACATACCTTATCTTCGTGTTATTTCCTCAAGGCATCCAATTTTTCTTTAGGATTCTCTCTGGTCTGAGCTGAAGCCTGATATTTGCATGATTCTCACTCCCAAAACACAGAGCCATATCCTTCAACATACATGTTTTAGTACATCCTACTGGACCTTAGCTCTTATCACCTGACGCTATTACTTTCTTGTAACTTTTCTCCTCACAGGCTTCCATGGCTTTGTTCTACTTTCTGAATTCCCCTAATTGTTTCTTTACAGTCTTTTTTAAAGACTTCTTTCTAACTCCCTTAAACAGCATTAACACACTATCTGCTGAAAGAATTATAAGCCTTAAAATTAGATCTAACTCCAGTTCCAGCTCCAATTTTTATTAACTATTGGTACCTTAGGCAGATAACATGAAAATGGCGTTTTTTTGAAAAGCACAAATAAGCCAACTTGATTCATCCATTCGTTCATTTTGTGTATTTTTTCTGAGACAGGTTCTCAGGCTGACCTAGAACTCACTACAAAGCCCACTATGTAGCCACGTTGGCCTGAAATTCATGGCAAACCTCCTACCTCCAGAGTTCTGGAATCATAGGCATGAGCCACCATACCCAGCTAAACCAACTTTAGTAGATATTGTTTTTATTTATATAGCATCTTCTTCAAAAACCCTAAGAGCTTTATAGATGTTATCTTTAATGAATCCTGTGAGGTGTTACTTCCAGTTTATAAGACAAGTAGACTAAAGTACAGAAGAGGTTAAATGACTTGCCTAGCATCACATAATTAAATTTACTGAAGAGCCTTAGCCAAAACCACTCTTAATAAATGACTACTAGCCTGTTTTCTCATCAAAAAATGAAAACATAGATGTTAGGCAGAACTGGGTACCAAGATGGAGTCACTACTGACCAATAACGTGGCAACCACAACCCAGCAGGCAGCATTCTGGGAAACAGAAACTAAACCACCCTAGTCTCTCAGTAACTACCTGATTCCTGTTTTTAACAATGTACCCTAATCATAACAGTAATTTTCCATCGTAGCTAACCAAAAAATTGAAAAACACCTAACTATAACTCCCCCCTACTGAGGCACCTACAATTAACTCACTCCTTCCACCCCCTCTGCCACAGCTGCACCACCCCCCTACCCACAAAAGAAAGAAATCCTATAAAATCCAGCCTGTTGTGATGAGAAATCTCTGACCACTCTTTCACCCATGAGAGTGACCCAGTAGCTCTGTATTCCAATAAATTTCTCTTTTTTCTTACCTCAGAGTGGTCTCTTGTGGTCCTGGTCTTTTCATGAACCTAACAACAGATGCCTACCTTGGGGCACTATTATGAAAATGAGATGATAGGGAATATGTAAAAACCCACTGTTAATTCTTTAAAGATTTTTTTTTTTTTACATTTCTATTTTTATTTTGTGTTATATGTGTTTAAATAGGGGATACGGGGAGAGGGGGACATGTGTGCCATGGCCTATTGAGCTCAGGGGCCAACTTGCAGGAGTTGATTCACAGTCCCAACATGTGGAACACAAGGATCAAACTCAGGTCTTGAGGCTTGGCTATAAATGCCTTCACCCAGTGAGCCATTTGCCAGCTCCTTCTTTTAGTGTTGTTTGGTTTTGGAGACAGGGTCTCAAGTAGCCCAAAGTGGCCTTAAACTCAGTATGTAGCTGAGGATGCCTTTAAGTTCCTGATCCTCCTGCCTCTATCTCTCAAATGCAGGAATTATATAGTACTTTGTTTCATTTTTTTGTTTGTTTGTTTGTTTGGTTTTTTGTTTTTGAGACAGGGTCTCACTGTAGCCCCAGCTGTCCTAGAACTCACTATGTAGACCAGGCTGGCCTTGATCGCACAGAGATCCACCTGCCTCTGCCTCCCCAGTGCTGGGATTAAAGGCATGCTTGACCAGGCCTGGCAATATAGAATTTTAAATTTTATTATTATGTGTGCATAGAGGTCAGAGGATAACACTGCAGAGTCAGTTCTCTCTTTCCACCTTCACATGGGCTCTTAGGATCAAACTCAGGTTGTCTGGTTTATGTGCTAGGCAGCTAAGCACTTTACCCACTGAGCCATCTCCTGGCTCCATTCTGTTATTTTTCCTCCCCATATTCAACTGGCCCATAGTTCTATCTCTTATAGTTGCCTCTCAAATTCATCCCTTCATCTCCAGTTTCACTACAGATGATCCTGCTTTCTGGATAAGACTTTGCTAGGAAGAATAAGAAAGGCACTATCCACAGACAAAGGCTCAAAACTTGAAAATACAGCTGACCCTTTGCAAATCTGACCTTTATGTGGGATTCAAACCTTTAACGTTTTGGTTGTTAGCCTTAGCCTTTAACGGGTGCGCTATCCCTCCAGCCCTGCAAATCTAACCTTTAAAATCCCCTGCCTAAAACTCTACAACCCTTGGCATGCTGTAAAAAGCCTTTCAGAATCTGGTCCCTACTTTGCAGCCATTACCTTGTACCTTCTTTTGTATTCTAACCATACCAAACAACGTGCATTTCATTTAGAAAAGTGCCAATATAAACTTACAATGTAAATCTGCAATCCTACATTGTCTACTCTCATCTAAACTCTTCTTGAATATGAAAAAAAAACTGCTTAATAAAAACAGAGGGACATATAACAAAGACTTTAAAATGGAACATCTTCATCTTCAGTAAGATGGCAGGGACTAGCCAAAAGCCAAAGATAAAATCTGAGAACATGTCTTTACAAATACATTTATAATTATAAAAGTATCAATCATTGTAAATTGAAGATAATTCATACTATACCCAAATGATCTGGAGAAACTAATTATCCAGTAACATAAAATAAAACTTACTTTCCAGACTAAACTGCAAAGACTCTTCACTGGCCTCTGTCTCAGGACTAACCAGCTTCATTCTCAGGCATAGTTTATCATCCATTTCTGGGGCAGCTCCAGAATTCACTTTTTCACTCCCAAGTACAGGATCGTTGATCTCCACCATGCTTTCAGACATGACATCACTGGTAGCTATGGTGCTTTCTGGATAGTTGCTAATTCCTGAAAGAAGAGAGGCACAGAGGAAGAAAGAAAGAACACTAAAATACAAACATGAAAAATAGCAATTCAAAGTGATAAATGTGCCTGTTTGGCTCCACCATTCTGCAGGATTGAAGAGACTTCCTAGAATAGATCCTGTTACAAGTATCAACAACTACAAACTAGTATTGACACCTGGTCTTAAGAGGAGCAACAGGATTCAGTTCCACTTCTGCATCTGGACAAAGGATGCTGCATGAGCCCTCCGCCAACCCACATCTGCCAGCATCAGGCATAGGTAGCAGGAGACTCCAGGCGGCATGACTGTTACCTCCCAGCACTGACTAGAGAAAACAAATAGGTTAATGTAGACTTCCACCTGGTGCTTCAAGGAAGGGGGATCTATGTTTTCTTTCTTTCTTATCAGTCAAGCAGCAGACTGATTAGCCATGGTACAGTAAATAGCACTTCTTCCCTCCTCCTTGTTGCCTTATAAAACAGTTCACCTTCTAAATATTCTCCCCCTTCATTCCCTCTACCCTGTCTTCCTTCCTCTTACCATTTCTCATCTCCTGACAGTAAAAATCATACAGTCAAAAATCACTATTCTTCAAAAACAAGAATCAACAGTAACAGTCAGGCCAAACTCCTCAGGTCTAAAAACATCACTTGCATAAAGAATGGTATCTTAAACATTCTTTAAACATCTTATTTTAGTGCCTTAAATATTTTTTTAAAATTCACTCACCAATAGGTGTACTATGTCTCTTGGGCTCCAATTTTAGGTGCCCAATAAGAGGTGGGGTCGCGCCAGTCAATGGTGGGATAATATCACCTTCTTTAGGCAAAGTAAAATGAAATGGGGTTTCTGAAACAAAGGAAAAATGAAAACACAATGATAAAAAGCAAAACAAATAGAAATATAAATCATGCAAAAATGAGAAACTACCAAAACAATTCAGTTGTTCTTTTTGTTTTCTTATTCCCGTATCACCTTCACCAGCCTTCCAAACCAATTCCGTGCTACTATAAAGACACTGATTCTTTACAGCCAACAGCAAGACTACTAAAAGGTACCAGAGGACAGGCCAAAAAAAGAAAAAGGCTGAGGAGCACAGACTCATCATCTACCACACTCTACTTGGAGGCACTTAGTAATATAAATTTGGATACTTCCAAGTCTAGACAGTATAATATGGTAAAATGCAACCCAGGGAATTCACTTATAAGCCTTTGCAATCTATAGTATTTCCAGATTGAAAAAAGTCTGATATTAAAATTTACTCTAAAAGGTGACAAAGGATCTTGTGGGCCAAAATGACTTCACCAATCATCACTGGTCCTTGCAATCGAATCGTTTAGGGTTCAGCTGTGCTCAACAGCACTCACTTCAGTTGCCAATCTCAACATCTGTACAATGTTAAATCCCAAGAAGAAATATCCCCAATGTATATGGTTAGTTCCTTGCTATTAAATTTTTACAAATATTTAAAAATGTTCAAGGTATAAAACTACTTTTCACTAGGTCCAATTCCAAATATTTGCTAATCATTATTAGGAAACTGCCAAAATCACAAAATCTAGTTTCCTACTCATTTACGTCTTTTTTTTTTTTTTTTTTTGTCTTTTTGAGACAGGGTCTCCCTGTAGCCCCAGCTGTCCTGGAACTATGGCTGGCCTTGAACTCACAAAGATCCGCCTGCCTCTGCCTCCCAAGTGCTAGGATTAAAGGCATGTGCCACCACGCCCAGCATCATTTATGTCTTTTTAATAAAATAATCACTTGGAAAAAAGTAAGAGTTGTCCCAAACTGCTCTTTGAAACTTAATGAAAATTTGTTACTGCTTTTCTAGGCTAGCTCTAATTCTCAAGTGGCATACCTAGAAACTACTACTTGTGAAACAGTTTGTCTTTCACCTTTTTCCACTCCATTTCTAGCATTTATTCTTTCAATACTAACTATTCTGCATTTTTTTTTTCAACATCATGGATACTAACTACTTTGAGAGTTTTTTCAACGTTGTGACAAATCTCTTACATTTCGAAGAATAATGAATTTACTAAGAGAGTGAAAGGAGAAAATGAAAGTTTTTAGAAACAGGATAAACTGGGGCTGGAGAGATGGCTCAGAGGTTAAGAGCACTGACATGCAGAGGACCCAGGTTCAATTCCCAGCACCCACATGGCAGCTACAAACCGTCCTTAACTCCAGTTCCAGGGGAATCTGAAGCCCTCTTCTGATGTCTGCAGCATGCACGACACAGGTGCACTCACATGCAGGCAATCCACTCATACACATAAAATAAAAATAAATATTTTTAAAAAAGAAATAAACTGGGCATGGTGGTCAATGCCTATAATTTCAACACTCAGGAGGCAAAGGCAGGAAGATGACTGCAAGTTTGAGGACAGCCTGACACGCACAGCAAGCTCTAGGCCAGCCAGGGCTACATAGTAAGGCCTTGTCTCAAAAAATCAGAAAATAAAAAAGAAAGAAAGGAAGCGGGGCGGGGGAGGGGGGAAGTACATACATGCTCAGCTGGGGGAATTCTAAAGAATATGAGGAGAAAAATCCCAAAATCACATCTAACTAACAGACTTCCACTGACAGAAAGAAGAAAACTAGCTATGATTCATTCCCTGGTGGCTCCTTGTAAAGCAAGTCTTTTAGGCTAACGAGAACTTAGAAGAGATACCGAACCTGCAACATAAAAACACAAACAGGACACCTTGCAAAGCCTCATACATTGTAAACTTATGCAAATAATTTTCATTCCTAAATAGGAGTTAAATGATCAAGACTGAAAGACCACTTCCACTGTTTTCTTGACAGGAACCATCCTATATACATCATAACTGAGACTTCTGAAAGTCCGGTGAAATCTTTAAAGATATCCTACAATGTGACAAATCAATATGCAAATATAACATTTATTGCTAGAAATTATTTCCTGATAAGAGTTTCTTTTGCACAATACTAGGTAAGAGTTATTAAAAGTAATTTAATTTTATAATTGTATAACCAAATAGAAACTTGTTTTTTTAAATATTTTATTTTTTATTTTATTTTACTTTTAATTTTATGTGTATGCATGTATTGCCTGCATGTAGGTAAGTGCACCTGTGTCGTGCAATGCCTGTCGAGGACAGAAGAGGCTGTTGGATCCCCTGGAACTGGAGTTACAGACAGTTGTTAGCTGCCATGTGGGTGCTGGGATTCAAACCCAGGTCTTCTGCAAGAACAGTCAGTGTTCTTATCTGCTGAGCCATCTCTCCAGCCCCAAAACTTGATATTTTTATAGTTCCTGGGGGCCTCACTGCTACTACCTTTATCTGGTCTTCAATGTCTCCATCCTGGATTATTACAGCCTACCATTCATTTTTCTCTGCCTAAAATATCCCTCTTTCCCTACCCCCAATTACTTCTGTAATTGGTGCAACCAAAGGATAAGCAAGATAGCATGGCTTTCAACATACTGGCTTCTGGTGAAATACTTCAAGGCTTCCAATAGAACATGTACTAGTATGTTTCTTTGTTGCTGTGATAAAACACTGATCAAAAGCAACTTGGGTCGGGCGTGGTGGCGCACACCTTTAATCCCAGTCCTTGGGAGGCAGAGGCAGGCAGATCTCTGTGAGTTCAAGGTCAGCCTGGCCTACATAGTGAATTCCAGGACAGCTGTGACTACAGGGAGACTCTGTCTCAAAAAGACCAAAAAAAAAAAAGGCAACTTGGAGGAGGAAAAGGTTTATCTGGTTTACAGGTTATAGTCCTTCAATGAGGGAAGGCAAGAGCAAGAACTCAAGGCAGGAACCTGCAGGCAGAAACTGAAGCAGAGACCACAGAGGAACACTGCTTACTGGTTCGCCTCCCCTGGCTTGCTCAGCTATCTTTCTTATACAGCCCAGGCCCACCTGCCCAGGGATAGCTCTGCCCACAGCAGGCTGGGCTCTCCCCACATCAATCAGTAATCAAGAAAATGCCAGCCCCCACACAATCTAATGAAGGAAATTTCTCGATTGAGGTTCCCTCCTCCCAGGTCTCCAGTTTGTGCCAAGTTGACAAAAACTAACCAGCTCGGAAGACAAATTCCTAATTCTTTAGTCAGCATTCAATGAACTAGCAGTAGCCTACATTTCCATTTTTAATTATCCATGTTTATAAAGCCTCTATTCAGTGTCCTCCAAGTGCTTTCCTTTTTCTATGCTTTTGTTTGCTCATCTCAGTCACTGTTAACAGAGTAAAATTATCACCAACTCCTGCAAAACACTGACATAGTTTATCCTCAAGTTAACTGGAATTTTCCCACATTATTTAAATTGTCAAGGCCTTTCTTGCTTTTCCAGATTATCAATAGGCTGTCCTTCTGAATGTCAGCATGTCAACCAATGAAGCTATGAATGAAGAAGCAAAATGAAACACCAATTATCCAACCACCCATGAAGGAAGTGTCCCTACTACTGAGAACGTCACAGAACTTATTAGTTCAAAGCAATACTTAAAACTCTTTTTTGTTGGGAAGGAGGATGAGGCAGGGTCTCACTATGTAGCCCAATCTGGCCTGTGATTCACTATGTAGGCTGGGATGACCTTGAACTTGGAGCAATCCTCCTGTCTCTGCTCCCCAAATGCTGGAATTACAGGCATAAGCCACCACATCCAGCCTAAAAAAAAAAAACCTTTTTCCCCAATTGGTATTAAAGTTTCTTTTTTCTGCGTGTGGGGGGGTCTTTTTGGGACAGAGTCTCCCTGTAGCCCCAGCTGTCCTGGAACTCACTATGTAGACCAGGCTGGCCTTGAACTCACAGAGATCCACCTGCCTCTGCCTCCCAAGTGCTGGGATTAAAGGTGTGCACCACCATGCCTGGCTAATTCTTTTTATTTTAAAATTTTTTGAAAATTTCATATATGACAGAAACAAGAGACAGTTTATCAAAAAAGATGAAAGTACTCCCAAGAACTGAAGTGGGCTAATGAGCCAGGGCAGGTCTGAAACTCAAAAGTCCTGGTCTGAAAAACTGAATACAAGGAAGGTCTCTCCTAACTGTTTTTTATTGTGTAAAGTAGGCATTTTCTTCATCTAGTCCTAGAGAATGGGTCACTTCTTACAACTGATGAAAAACCATCTAATTAAAATTGGTGCAGCACTAAGGAGGCTTAGGTATAAGGATTGTCCAGCAGTTTACAACTGCCTGTCACTCCAGCTCCAGGAAATCCAACCCCCTCTTCTGGCTTCTGAGAGCACCCACACATATGTGACATACATTCATATATACATGTACATAATCTTTAAAATTAAAAATAAATCTTTTTTTTTTTTTGACCAGGTCTCCCTAAGTCCCAGCCCACCTAGAAGACACTAGGTGAACCAGGTTGGTCTCAATTTCCCAGAGATCCCACCTGCCTCTTCCTCCTGAGGGCTGGGATTAAAGGAGCACACATAAAATTAAAAATAAATCTTTTTAAAAATAATGTGTTAAACATCTCAAAAACAAAAAAAGACAAAAATTTTGAGTTCAGCCTGAATTGTATGAGTGAAACCCTGTACCAAAAGAAGGAAAAAGAAAAAAAAAGAATCCTTGTACTTGTGAAAACAAAAAAATCTTGTAGAACCATAGAAATATGTTTGTGCGGGAAGTGCAGCTCACTAGTAGCTGCTGCTTAACATGCATGAGAGAGAGCATGTACAAGGCTAATTAATACCTAGATAGGAAAAAATAGACTGGTACAATTTTTTATTTTTTA
This sequence comes from Nannospalax galili, assembly GCF_000622305.1. NCBI lineage: Eukaryota > Metazoa > Chordata > Mammalia > Rodentia > Spalacidae > Nannospalax > Nannospalax galili. The sequence continues at coordinate 161,477 of NW_008358834.1, read as the reverse complement.
TTTTATTTTTTTAATATTTTATTTATTATTTTTATTTTACGTACATGTGTGTATTGCCTGCACGTAGGTAAGTGCACCTGTGTTGTACAATGTCTGTGGAGGACAGAAGAGACTGTCAGGTCCCCTGGAACTGGAGTTACAGACAGTTGTTAGCTGCCATGTGGGTGTTGGGATTCAAACCCAGGTCTTCTGCAAGAACAGTCAGTGTTCTTATCCGCTGAGCCATCTCTCTAGCCCAGATTGGTACAATTTCTAATTACACATATTGACTACTTCTGAATTATGATGCTGATAAATCTCAAATGATCTCTGGTTCTACAAATACATCTACAAAAGAAAAACATGACCCCAAATCCTAAACATTCCAAATATAATTGTCATAATTGTTTAGTGCTGGCATAGTGTGCCATTGCAGTGCTCCCCTACCTTCCACTCCAAATGGGAACCTAGTTGGATAACTCAAAATAAATCTGCATCACTCACCACTAGAACTTTCACAGAAGCTTTGTGAGGTGCGGGCAGGGGCCTTCTCAAGCTGCTGCGATGCTCCATCTGAACCTAGTTGCTTGGCATTAGCCAGCTTTAAGTCTTCTGTTAATGAGTTCTCTACTTTGTCTTGAAGCTGGGGCTGCTGCATCTCCTGGTCAGGTCTGGGAGGTTCATGTGCTCTCACTACCGGCAAGAGGGGCTGTGGAGAGTCTTCCTCTACGGGCTCTTTTTCTGCAGTAACTGCTTTTATATCTCCATCATATTCTGTAGTTTTTTCCTCCTGGGGTGCTAATCTATTCTCAGCACATGGTTCTATTTCTGGAGCAACATCCTCCCATGACTGGGAGTCTGAGCATTTCTCTATTCTCTCCAAAGGTTCACAAGAAATATCAACTCTAGGAGACGGCTCCTTTACATCAACAATAACAACACTGGAATCCTCTGAAGTAGCTTCGTCCCATGTTTCTGGGTCCTTGTGTTCTAATTCCTGGTCCAGAACTGGCAGCTTTTGCGGGGAGTCGATACTAATCACACTGCTTTCAACTTCCATAGATTCTGGGCATTCTGGTTTGGGGAATTCCTTCTGAAGACACATCCCCTGGGACTGAGTTTCGGTCAGAGAAAGGTGCAACGGAATTCTCTCTATAGTTTCTTCTTTGGGTTCTTCTCTGAGACTGTCACAAGGAGTCTCAGGGATTTCCTCTACCTCAGAACCTGAAGACCCCTCTTCTGGATGGTGTTCTTTAATATCCATAGCTTCCTCCTGATCTAAGACACTAGAAAGTGCCTCAGACCGAGTAGCTGGAGAAGGAACTGCCTGACTACCCGAATCACAAGTGAGATCAATACAAACATCTTCAGCAACAGTCTCTTCTCTGCCTTTGCAAGCAGAAGCTACAATACTCAAGTCATCTCTGTTCTCTGTGTCATCTCCTTTTGTTTTATCATCATTCTCAATCAGTTCTACTTGGCCATCTTGTGCTGGATTCATTAGGATATTATTTTCAGCATGAACAAGTTTAGAATTGGTAACTGGAGACAAGGGTTGGGTATCTTCAATTTGCGTGTTTTCTGCATCTTCCTCAATCCTGGGAGAACTCAAGCTCTCCACCTTTGAGGATTGACTATACTCACTTGTAGAAAGCATCAACTTGCAAGAATCCCCTGTCAAGGAGAGCCCAAGATCATCAGTGGAATTCTTTGGTTCAATCTCTGAAGTCTTAGAACACTCAACAGTCAAAGATGAACTATGTAAATCTACACTTTTCTTCCCATCATTTGATCGCTCTTCCAAACTTGGTGATGGAATGAAAATATCCTAAGGAAGAATAAAAAGAGACAAGCATTTGTTTGTCCATACCATATTTCTTTTATATCTAATGCTTGGATTTCTAAATCAATTAGTTCAAAAGTCAAAGAATTCTAGGGCTTAAAAAAAAAGGAATTCTAGGGCTATAATCTCAGAAATACAAAGCTCATAAAAAACACAAAGCTCTTAATCAGTCTTCCATCTACACAAATCACTGTTGACTGCCTGTTATGAAATCTCTGATACAGAATAAGCATAATTCAAACAAAAACCTAAAGGTGCTAATTTAGTCTTTTAAGACTAGGAAAGCACTCAATCATAAGATAAAACTACAAAAATCATGCCATCTGTATGACAGACCTTTGACTAAACTATAAAGAAATACTTAGGACATGTGTTTACAGAAGCCATTTCAGATCCCACTAAGTATAACTATGTAATCATGTTGCATCCCACTGTGCCACCATAGAGAGTCATAAAGAAGATATTAAAATGAAAAGACACAAGAGCATTAGTCAACAACAACAACAAAAAAAACCCGCAAATTAAAACCACAATGAAATGTCACAAAAATGGATAAAGTTCTAAAACCTCTGCCTGGTGTGGTGGCATACATGTTTAATCCCAGCACTTGGGAAACAGAGGCAGGCAGATCTGAGTTCAAGGCCAGCATGGTTTAACAGTGAGTTCCAGGCCAGCTGGGACTACAGGGAGACCCTGTCTCAAAAAAAGGAAAAAAAAGTTTTAAAAACTCACAAAACCAAGTATGAACAACATTGTGGAGCAACTGCATTTCTCATACACTACTGTAAGGACAGAAAAAACATACAGCCACAACACTGCAGTTCTTCTAAACTTAATCATGCATTTCTGTATGACATGGAAATTCTATTATATCATTCTATTAATATATCTAGAGATTTCAGTTGGTAGAATGCTTGCCTAACATGCACCAAGTCCTGTGTGTGACGGAGTATGTGTGTAACTATAGCACTTGGGAGACAAAGGCAGAGAGTATCACAAGTTCAAGGTCATCTTTGGCAACTGAGTGAGTTCAGGCCAACCCAGAACACATGAGACTCCATCTCAAAATATATGCCTGATATGGTGGCACACTCCTTGGGAGGCAGAGGCAGGTGGATCTCTCTGAGTTCAAGGTCAGCCTGGTTTACATAGTGAGTTCCAGGCCAACCAGGGCTACATAGTTAAACCTAGACACACACACACACACACACACACACACACACACACACACACAGAAGTATTCTTCCTAACATAAATGCCACAAACATTAAACACAGTAAGTATTAAAACCATGATTGCTGGGGCTGGAGAGATGGCTCAGCGGTTAAGAATACTGACTGTTCTTGCAGAAGACCAGGGTTCAAATCCCAGCATATGACAGCTAACAACTGCCCATAACTCCAGTTCCAGAGGATCCACCAGCCTCTTCTGTCCTCTGTGGGCATTGCATGACATGGGTGCACTTTCCTACACGCAGACATAACACTCATATACATAAAATAAAAATAAAATACTTTTTTAAAAAAAGTTTAAAAAAAAAAACAAAAACCATGACTGTGACTGCTATAGGAATATGGAACCAAAATGGGAAATAGGGAGCCAAATATTCTGTATATTCCAGAACTTCTGGTATTTCAACACCTGCTATTATTTACTCTGTCACATTATATGAATGGGTATAAATGTCACATTGTCCACATACTATCAGATGTGACAATACAACCTGGCTCACAATTTCTAAACAATAATTTGACAAGTTTTGAAATTCTACACATTCCTTAAATCAGTAGACACACACTGGTGTTTAGTTAAAAAACTATTTACAACACTATTATTTACAGTAGAAAATTTACATTCATTACAGTAGAAATTATTTACATTCATATCTGGTAGAAACATTAATATTGCATATCCACACAAAGGAATACTCTTATGTACAGAAAACTATTATTACAGAAGAAAATTAAAAGATGTAGAAAAACATTCAGGCTACTCATTCATAGGAAAAGGTTTTATTTTAGTGAAAACAAAAAAGGTATAACACTATAGATGATTGTCATTTCATACATTTTATATAATTTTCATGTACTTTAAAAGTTAAATTTTTTTTATATTTTTTTAATTTTATTTATTATTTTTATTTGTATGCGTGTATTGCCTGAATGTAAGTAAATGCACCTGTGTCATGAAATCCCCGCGGAGGTCAGAAGAGGCTGTTGGATCCCCTGAAACTGGAGTTACAGACAGTTGTTAGCTACCATGTGGGTGCTGGGATTCAAACCCGGGTCTTCTGTAAGAACAACCAGTGTTCTTAACCACTGAGCCATCTCTCCAGCCCCAAAAGTTAAATATTTTAAAACTTTTTATGTGTTTTCTTAAATTTATATGTACGACTGTTTTGCCTGCATTTAACTGTACCATGTGCATGCAATGCCTGCAGAGACCAGAGGAGGGTGTTGGATCCCCTGAAACTGGAGTTACAGACAGTTGTTAGTTGCCAGACAGATGCTGGGAACCAAACCCATCCTCTGCAAGCGCAGTCAGTGTTCTTAACAACTAAGCCATCACTCCAGGCCCTGTAATAGTATTTTAATTACTTGTATGTGGAGGTTTGTGCATGGGAGTGCAGTGTCCCCAGAAGCCAAAAGAGGGCATCAGATCCCCTGAAGGTAGAGTTACAGGTGGTTGTGAGCCACCCTATGTGGGTGCTGGGAACTGATTTTGGAAGAACAGCATGAACTCTTAACTGTTGCCCCAGCTGTATCTGAGATATATGATCTTTTATCTATATTAACATCTACAGAAAATATTCTTTTCTCTTGCTACAAGAAGTCATTTTATAAAGTCTCAAAAGACATGGTCAATAAAACTAAAAATAAAAATTTCAAAACGGAAGCCACATATGGGGCTGGAGAAATGGCTCAGCTCACAGAGGTCCACTTGCAGAGAACCCAAGTTCAGTTCCCAGCATCCACATCAACCAGCTCACAATCACCTATAACTCCAGCACCAGGGGGATCTGACACCTCTGGCCTCTATAGGTACCTGCACTCAAGTGCACATACCTACATGAGGACACAAACACAGACATATAATTTGAAATAATAAAAATGGAAACCACACAACATAAAATTGACCTGTTTCACAAACTTTTATAAGGTATTATTTTTTTGTTGTTCTGTTTTTTATTTACTGGGTTTTTTAATTTTTTTATTATTGGGGAAGGGGGCAATTGTGTGCCACAGAATGCATGTGAAGTTCAGAGGACAACTTTCAGGAGTCAGTTCTCTCCTTCCAACCATGGATTCTGAGGATGGAACTCAGGTTGTCAGGCTTGCATAGCAAACACTTTTATAACCAGCTCCCAAACCATCTTGCTGACCCTATTGTTGTGGGGTTTTATTTTTGAGGGGCTGGGGGAGGTGAGATTGAGACAGGGTCTCATGTAGTACAGGCTGGCTTCAAACTCACAATGTAGCCCAGGATGACCTTGAATGTCTGATATTCCTGTCTCTGTAACCCAAAATCCTGGAATTACAGGTATATGCCAACCATGTTTTGCTTTAAATTAACCCATTTTATTTTATTTTTTTAGTCTTTTTGAGACAGGGTCTCCCTGTAGCCCCAGCTGGCCTGAAACTCACTATGTAGACCAGGCTGGCCTTGAACTCACAGAAATCCACCTGCCTCTGCTGGGATTAAAGGCATGCGCCACCACACCTGGCCTTTTATTTATTTATCTTAAATTCATTATTAATGTCTGTGTGTGTGTGTGTGTGTGTGTGTGTGTGTGTGTGTACATACATGATGCGGGGAGCACTCATGCCAAAGCAGGTGTGAAGGTCAGAAAACAAGTTTCAGGAGTTGGCTCTCTGCTTCCCCTTTACTTGTTTCCAGGGATAAAGTCAACTTCAGTTGCCAGTCTTGTTCCCTAAGCACCTTTCCCTGCTGAGCCACTTGGCAGGCACCCATTTTAAAGATAACATTGGTGGCATTTATCTAGTTCAAAAAGCATTTTCATCACCCTCAAAGAAAGTTCCATACTCATTAAGCAGTATTCACAATTATAAATATGTTATTAAATATCAATGAGTTTTTCCTATTTTGGTTTTACATGTGTTATTGTATGTGGCGTGTGTATGTGTATGTTTGTGTGAGTGCATGCTTGTGAAGAACAGAAGTTGATATCAGGTGTTGACATCAGGTGTCTTTGTCAGTCTCTTTCCACCTTAGAACACTAAGGCAGAGTCTCTCACTTAAACCCAGTGCTCGACAATTCAGCTACTTTGGCTAGCAAGCTTGCTCCAAAGATCCTCTGTCTTCATCTCCCATATAAGTAGAATTTTAGACAGGCTGCCACGCCTGCGTGGCATTTAAGCAGGGGCTGGTCCTCAATTCTGGTCCTTACATTTATGCAGCAAGCGTTTTATCCTTTGGTCCATGTCCCCAGTCACCAATATGAATTTTTTGAAACAGAATTTTATAATATAGGTATATTCTCATTGATCAGAGTGGATTTAGGTAGTTAAATACCCTAGCAACAAGTTATATTTCTAAAAAGAGTATCTACCTAAATCTAATGATATCCTAAAGCTCTAAAGGTCCCTGAAGGCCTGGTCAGAATAACTGAACGAGGCAAACAAAATCTCTTGGGGTTTTGCAGGAAGACTAACAGAAATGTCAGGACTATACACAACATATATCAATCTCCTAGTCTACATTCACTATAGAACTAAACTCAAAGTACCCAATTCATTAAAAATTGGCCTCAGGCCAACAAGATGGCTCAGACATAGAGGTGCTTGCTGCCAAACCTGATGACCTGGGTTTAATTCCCAGAACCCACATAGTGCAAGGAGAGAACTGACTTCCACAAGTTGTGCTCTGAACTCCACATATGTGCTATGGCACACAAACACATATACATACAAAATAAACAAATGAAAAAAAAAATTAACTGGCTTCAAATTTATAAAGTTTAAGAGTGCTTCAATTAATCTATAAAGTATCATTCCAAAAATTAAAGAGAAAAGAGTTAAATACTACACTACATTCTAATAATCTCATTCTTCACAACCTGATGAAATGTCAAAGAGGCAATACAGTTAAGTGGAGAGAAGAGGGGAAGGGAAAGGAAATACGGAAAAGAGAAGAAGGGAGGGGAAGGATAAGGGAGGAAAGGAAACAAGGAAAAGGAAGGAGAAAAGAGAAGATAAGGAAGTTACAAAATTACTTCTATTCACATTTTTTCTTTATTAGTAACCATTTCCTTACAAATACTTAAACCTTACAACATCAAAATTGGTTTGGTTTGGACTCTAGTAACCAAGCTACAGAAAAAAATAACAGATATGCAAGGCTTAATCCACTAAAGGTAACAAGTAGAATTTTAATATATAAAGAAAAAAGGGGGGCTGAAGAGATGGCTCAGCCCTTAAGAATACTGGGTGCTCTTGCAGAGGACCCAGGTTCAAGTTCCAGTAACAACATGGTGGCTAACAACACTCTGTAACTCCAGTTCCAGGGGATCCAACACCTTCTTCTGATCTCTGCAGGCACTGCATGAAACAGGTGCACTTACATACATGGAAGCAAGACACTCATACACATAAAATTAAAGATTTTTTTAAAAAACAAAGAGGCCTGAGAATGCCTGAATGTGGCCTCCATGTGGTGCTAAGAGATGGAAACAACCAGTTTCCCTCAACTGACCAGTGAATAATGTAAATGTGGTACATTTACACAATGGAGTTCTACTCAGAGATAAAGATGAAATCATGAAATTAGTAGGCAAATGGATGGAACTAGAAACTGTTATACTAAGTTAAGTAACACTGAGTCACAAAAACAAATGATATATGTTCTCCCTTATTTGTGGATCCTAGCACCAAATTCTTATATGTGAGTATATTTCCTGATGTAACTGCAGGAACCTGAAGAATGGAAAGGAACCAGGGAAGTAAAGGGAAAGAAGGAACCTGAAAGAAAAGAACAGTAGGAGACAGGTGTTACTAAGGGAGAAATAGGCAAAATAGGGGTATTTAAATGGGAGGGGGAGAGAGAGAGGGTTATACAAGGAACTATGGGGATAAAGGGAAAGGAAAAGTTCAAGAGAAGTGGGACCATAGGAGATTGGTATTATCAAATGAGAAATGGGGATACTTTAAATGGGGAGGATGTGGAGGGAGGGTTAGACAGGGAGAGAAAGGAGAGACAAATAATGCCTAGCAAGTGAAAAAAAAAAAAAAAAAACAGAGGGACTCTTATCAGTCCAAAAACCTACTGAAAAGTTGCACATACAATATCTCTACATGAGTCCAAGTATATAGCTGAAAGCTACATAACAAGAAACAGTGCCAAACAGGAGAAATCTTCCTTTGCGTTGTTGGTCAGGGTAGTCCAAGAAGACTCCCAAAATTACACAGGCCTCCCAGAACTTGAAGATAAGACCCTATTGCTGAAGACAGGACATACTTCTGACACAGGATTTGAAGCAATGGAGCTAGAACTGACCTGGAAGCCACCCCCTGAGGCTAATTCTCATAGCTTTGGAGAGCACTATGCAAGCTGATAAGGGAGAACATCAATCCGGTGGTCACCAGAGGCCTAACAACCATTTCAATGACCACCACAGCAAAAGACACTGGTTCAGCAGTGTCTTGAGGGTAATCAACAGCTAATTGGATTTAAAGCCCACTCAATGGGAGGAAACTCAAGTGTGATACTGTAAACCCAGCCAAATACACATGGCTGGAGAGGTCACAGATTTTAGAGAAAAACCCCTAAGGCTGTCACATTCCTAGACAAAAGTAATGTCTTTCTAAGTATAAAATATGGATCCTTGTATTTACAGACAAGTATCTCAGTCACCACACATCAAAGAAGCTTCTTTTGCAGCAGATGGAGATTATTTCAGAGTTATATAACTGGTCATACACATGGACTGTGAATTGCACAAGCCTAAGTGGCACATCTATGATGCAACCTCTACACCTAAGGCTCATGGAACACAGAACAAGGGGTAAGGAAAACACTAATGCATCTTTCAGTTCTCATCAATGAAGCTCCCTCATGCAGCAGAGGGCCAGGAACACAAAAGGTCACAAATGGCCAAAGCATAGAGAATAAGAGCTTGCAGAGTGTGGGTACTTGGACAGGACTCTTATATTAAACTCCACCCATCCAGGGTTCAGGGATCATTGCAGATGAGGGGATGGAAAGATTCTAAGAGCCAGAGAGAAGGTGCATGACCATAAGAAAAATAGAGTCCTAGAGGCCCCTGGGATCTTGTTCACATGAACCTACAGCAATGGTGTCAGCAGGCACAAGAACCATGAAACTCAAGCAGACAAAAACCCAGCACAGAACCATGGAAATGGGCAGCAGGCCCCAATCTTAGTTGAATTATTGGCGACTGATTACTGCTAGGTGAGGAAGAGCTGATCTTCTTAAAGAGAGGGACTCTAGATAGGCTGACTAAACTTCAGTGAATGAACTTGCACTGAGGGATGTCTGGGAACAATAATTTGACATGATAGGCCTTAACACAAATGACTGCATGAATTCCAGTGGTGGGGGGTATGGAAGGGAGCCAATGGGGAAGAGGGTATAAAGATGATTAAGATGTTCTGTATGGCCCAGGTGTGGTGGCACATGCCTCTAATCCCACCACTCAGGAACTAGAGGCAGGTAGATTTCTGTGAGATCGAGGCCAGCCTGGTCTACATAGTGTGTTCCAGGCCAGTTGGGGCTATAGGGAGACCCTGTCTCAAAAAGACAAAAAAAAAAAAAAAAAGTTCTGTATGAAATACACAAAAATTCAATAAAAAATTTACAAAAAAAAAAAAGGAAGTAGCTTTCTCACTAAAATAATAGATTAAGGGGCTGAAGTTAACAGTCCCCTTTTTTCTAACACTAGCTAGTCAGTTAACAGCACTGACTGCTCTTGCAGAGGACCTGGGTTTGGTTCCCAGCACCTACATGGCAGCTAACAATCATCCTTAACTCTAGTTCCAGGAGATCCAGTGCCCTCTTCTGACTTCCACAGGCACTGCACGATACAGGTGCACTTACATTCGTACAGGCAACACACTCATACACATAAAGTTAAAAAATTATTCAAAAAAAGAAAACAATAGATTAAATGTACACATCTATTTTAACTATTTTTAGCTACTATGCAATGGTAAAAGAACTTTCTTCTAAAATGTGTAATTCTCAAGAATAAGAAAAAAGAGAATTGCAAATAATAATAATCTGGAAGAGTGGTAATATGCTTGACAAAGTAGTGGAAGCTAGATTCCTAAGCCAAGTGAGAAAAAGTGAAGTAACCAAAATAATACCACCTACCTCCCAAACCCCAGCAAAGAACCAGAGTATACCACCTCCCACCCCACACCCCCCAAAAAAGGTTTAGGACTTGGAAGTAGCACCAGATAATTCTAAGTAATGGTGAGGAGCTACTAAAAGAAGGAATAGAACTTATTAGAAATCTATTTAAAAAGCAGTTCAACTTCTATATCCCCTTTCCCTGTCCCCTTCCACCCTGGAGAGAATAAAATACAATGCCCTAGACTGGAGAACAGGAGGCACAGTGAAGACCTATACCAAAAAGAGAGATTAAAGGAAAATCTAACATCAAATGGAACTTACACTTCTCTCAACACCCCTACCTCAGGCCTTCTTCCAATAATGGACTTCTAGTATAATGATGACCAGGCCTGTACCCAGCAGATAAACACTTCCTTGAGGAATTTGACCAGTCTAAGATATCAAGATTCAGACACCAGGGCACTCCTAACAAAATGTCCCAACAAATTACATTGCAGTGAATCCAGAACAAGAAGTTCTAACCATCAGAACTATGAATCATAGTTTAGAATTTCACTTTTAAATATGGGCAAATAAGGAAAAGCTCTCATTTAAAAGCTATCAAGAATGGGCTATAGAGGTAGCTTAGTAGTTAAGAGTTAAGAGCACCTGTTTTCCTTTCTTTCAGTTCTCAACACCCACACAGCAGCTCACAACCAGCTGTAACTCCAGTTCAGGAGATCTGATACCCTCTTCTGGCCTCCCCAGACACCTGGCACCCACATGTCGCACCTACATGCATGCAAAACAGGAGATGGATGGATGGATGGATGGATGGATGGATGGATGGATGGATGGATGGACGGACAGAGAGACAGACAGAGACAGACCAAAAGACAGAAGGTCTAGCAAAATGGCTCAGCAGGTAGAGACACTTGCTGATGACCTGAGTTTGGTCTCCAGAATCTATGTGATAGAAGGAAAGAACAAACTCACAGAAGTTGTCCTCTGACTTCCACACATGTGCTAAGCTATGTGTGCACATTGGTGCACACAGGCACACACAAAAATATACAAACAAACAAACAAACAAATAAATAAATAAATAAATAATAAATTAAAAAAATAGTGAAAGACATCAAAATGGGTTTGGGACATAGTTAAGTTGGTAGAGTGCTTGCTCCCATGCACAAAGCTTTGGGTTTGATCCCCAGTATTCAATAAAACCACTCAAAAAGACCAGGTGATGGAACACATCTGTAATTCCAGTTTTGGGAGGTAGAGGCAGGATGATCAGGTCTATGTCATCCTCTACTACACAGCCAACTTGGGCTACTACATGAGTCTATCTCAAAAACAGGTGGAAGAAAGACCAAAACTGGGCTGAGAATATTGATTTGAAGTATTAAGCAAGCCTCAAAAGGTGATACATGTCTATAATTATAACCATTGGGAGGCCAAGGCAGGAGGATGACAAGTACAAGGCTAGCCTGGGCTACATAGCAAGACTCTGTCTCAAAGTAGGGTATGGGGACAAATGCCTTTAATCCCAGCACCCAAAAGGCAGAGGTAAGTGGGTCTCTATGAGTCCAAGGCCAGCCTGGTCTACATGGTGAGTTCCAGGCCACCTGGGGCTACAGGGAGCCCTGTCTCAAAAAAGACAAAAAAATAAAGAGAAAGAAAGAAAGAAAAAAAATACATAAAAGGCAAAAATACTCAGAGGAAAAAAAGGCTTTAAGAATTACAAACCAAACACAGAAATTAGTAATGATTTGATTAAAATAGATGGCTGAGCCCAGCAATTACACCCACAGGTTTATGTAAGACAAATAAAACCATGTCCTCATACAAATTTGCTCAACAAAAGAGAAAGGATCCCAAGAATAAACATGGGGCTGGGGAGATGGCTCAGCAGTTAAGAGCATTGGTTACAGAGGACAAGGGTTCAATTCCCAGTACCCACATGGCAGCTAACAACCATCCATAACTCCATTTCCAGGGGATCTGATGCCCTCTTCTGACCTGTGTGGGCATTGCAGGACATGGGTGCACTTATCTACATACAGGCAATGCACTCAAATACATAAAATTTTTAAAATAATAAATAAAATAGTAAAGACTTAAAAAATAAATTTTTTTAAAAAAAGAATGTCATGGGGCTGCAGAGATGGCTCAGTTGTGGTTCAGTAGTTAAGAGCATTGACTGCTCTTGCAGAGGACCCTGGTTTGATTCCCAGCACTCACATGGCAGCTAAAAATCATCTGTAACTCCAGTTCCAAGGGATCCGAAGCCTTCTTCTGACCTCTGAAGGCACTGCACGACACAAGTGCACTTACACACAGGCAGGCAATACACTCATACACTTAAAAAATAAAAATAAAGGCAGAGGCAGGCGGATCTCTGTGAGTTCAAGGCCAGCCTGGTCTACATAGTGAGTTCCAGGACAGCTGGGGCTACAGGGAGACCCTGTCTCAAAAAGACAAAAATAAATAAATAAATAAATAAAAATATATTTTAAAAAAAAAGAATAATGTCATGTACACATAAAAGGATCTTATTCAGCAATAAAAAGGCTAAAATTCTGCTCTATGCAGTTAACAGCGATGAACTTTGAAAACACACTAAATGAAAGGAGCCTGTCAGGCAGGCATAGTGGATCATATCTATAATTCCAGTTGAGGCAGGAGGAGTGAACACACCCACACCAAAGGTCTCAGAACACTGGAGGAAGAGCTGGACATGATGGTGTATACCTGTAAGCACTTGGGAGCTAGAGGCAAAAGGATCAGGAGTTCAAGGTCACCCTCAGCTATATAACATTCAGCCTGGGCTATATAAGATCCCATCTCAAAGAAACAAACTCGAGGATTGTGGGTAGGGGGGCACTGGAGGCAAGGAGAAAATCCTACAGGATTACAATAACAACAAAAGCAGTCACAGGGCAAAACCCAGGATCAGACTGACCTCATACTACTTAACTGCAGCACTAGAGATTCAAAGATAACAGAGCAATACCTTCAAAAGCTTCAAAGGAAAAGTATTACCAATCTAGAATTCCATAGGCTACAAACTACAAATAAAGTAGGAGGGTAGGAAAAAGGCTCTTTGAAAATGCCCCCAACCAACATGAGGGAATAAACCAAATAAGGCAGAAAGCAAGGATGAGGGGTACAGATCAGTTGTAGAACTCCCGAAAGTAGTCCTCTGATCTCTACACATGCACACATGCACAAACACACAAAATAATTTTTTTAAAAATTGGTCTAGGGATATAGCTCAGTGATAGAGCACTTGCCTAACATTTGTAAATTCAAATCCCTGAACCACAAAATAAAAAGGAAAGGAAAGGCTTTAGGAGGAAAATCTTCCCACAACACTTACATGGGAAAACTCTGGCTGGGAAGGGATAGGAAGTGAGCCAGGAGTGAAGATTGGTGTGCTCTGAGACACTGGTGTTGAGGCTTGTGGTGTGAGGCTTGTGGGCTGACATAAGACAGGGGCTTTTTCTATTTCCACTGGTTCATCCTCTTGAAGTTTCTTCTGAAAAGGCATCCCTTCTCCTTCAGATATCACTGACATGTCCACTGGCTCATCTGGTTTAAAACAGGAAAATTGAATAGCAAATCATCACTCATCAATACTGCTCATGTTTCACTACAACTGACAACAATAGTACTTGATAGTAGGCTGTGTCCCAGCAATACTACCTTTAGGGGGTATGCATCAACATTTAAAAATTTTCATTTGGGGCTGGAGAGATGGCTCAGCAGTTAAGAACAGTGGCTGCTCTTTCAGACCTGGGTTTGATTCCCAGCACCCACACGGTGGTTAACAATAATGAATAATTCCAGTCAGGGGGATCTGATGCCCTCTTCTGACCACGATGGGTATTGCACAATATGGGTGCACTTAAACATACATGCAGGCAATACACTTGTACACACAAAATAAAAATTAATTTTTAAAAAAATTTTATTTTAGGCCAGGCATGGTGGCGCACACCTTTAGACCCAGCACTTGGGAGACAGAGGCAGGCAGATCCCTGTGAGTTCAAGGCCAGCCTGGTCTAGTGAGTTCCAGGCCAGTTGGTGCTACAGGGAGACCCCGTCTCAAAAAGACCAAAAAAAAACATTTCATTTTATAAGGCCAGGTGTGGTGGTGCATGCCTTTAATCTCAGCACTAGGGAGGCAAAGGCAGGCAGATCTCTGTGAGTTCAAGGCCAGCCTGGTCTATATAGTTCCAGGCCAGCTGGGACTACAGGAGATTCTGTCTCAAAAAGACCAAAAAATATATATATATATTATTTTATACATTATTATCATATATAATGTATATGTGTGTTTGTGTGGGTGCTATGGCACACATGTGGAGGTCAGAGGATAACTTTCAGAAGTTGGTTCTCTCTTTCCACTGTGGGCTCCAAAGATCAAACAGATTGTCAAGCTTGCACATCAAGTGCTTTTAACCACTGAACCATCTCACTAGCCTGCATTTATTTTTAGATACAGATTAAAATGGTGTTTCATCTGAGGATACTCAGCACCCATAAGACACATTAAATTACATCAGATACTCTAAACCCTCCCTAATTATACATAGCTCATTTTCAATATTTTGTATGGAAATGCCCAGATGAAATTTTTTCATGTATTTGTATATGTAATGTTCATGTGTTTGTGTCTACATCTGTGTAGGCACAGATGTGTATAGATGTGCATGTGCGTCACACACATGCACGTATGTGAAGGCCCAAGGTTGATGTTAAGAACTTTCCTTGATCTGTCTTCCTAGTCTTGCTAGCCATCTTGCTCTGGAATCCCATTCTCTGCCTCCCAAGGCTAGAAGTACAAGGTCACCATGCCCACTCAGTATTTGAGTGGGTTTTAGGGATCAGAACTCTGGTTCTCCTGCTTGCATAGCTGCTGGGCCATTTCCTCGGCACTTAATACTACCTAATTTAACTATCACATATTCTGCCCCAGGCCCTGAAATGCAATGAACTTGTTGACTGCTCCAAGTCAATATCTAAATACTCATGAACTCATTATATTCACATTAACTACTGGTAAGTGCAGAGAAACTGATGTCTATCCTATTTCTCAGGATAAAACACAAAGAACATAAAACACTGCTTCTAGCCGGGTGTGGCAGCACATGCCTTTTGTCCCATCGCTTGGGAGGCAGAGGCCAGCCTGGTCTACATAGTTATAGGCCAGGTGGGGCTACAGGGAGACCCTGTCCCAAAAAGACAAAAAATTTTAAAAATTTTTTTAAATTAAAAAACAACAGCAGCAATGCTTCTGCATAATATACTGCTCACTTGAGGCTGCCCAAGACCTTCCTCAGAGCCAACCCAGCTAGCTATATAATTCAACAGGTTTTAACCCCTGTACTACAATCTGACCCTAACCAGGCCTCTCATAAATTACTTATTCCACTTGGTTTTCCCCAGACTACATTCATGTTACCAACTGCCCACACTCCTAACTTCAGTGCCTACCCCTGCTGCTTGCCTGGCCTCACATACCAGACTGATGCAATCTTAAGATCTGGTGCTATAAACTTTGATACACTACCACAGCTGTGTTATGTATATCTCTGCAGCTTTTGACCTCTTTTGCCATGAGAAAGGACATTTAAGACTGCTATCTAAGGTACCACATATAAAAATACTTTAGGTTAAGCTGGGTGTGGTGGCGCATGCCTTTAGTCCCAGCACTCGGGAGGCAGAGGCAGGCAGATAGATCTCTGTGAGTTCAAGGCTAGCCTGGTCTGCACAGTGAGTTCCAGGCCAGCCGGGGCTACAAGGAAACCCTGTCTCAAAAAGACCAAAAAAGAAATGTTTTAAGTTAGTAACCTAAGACAGATGGTAAAACAAATAGCTATAAAAAGCAATTATAATTTCACCAACACTGATGGACATATTAAACAAACGTGTTAAATCTAAAATACAAGGGAAAATGCAATGTTACATTAATATTAATATTAAACTAAAATCATAAATAATGATGACAATTACATAAAAATACTTTTTAATGGGGCTAGAAAGATGGCTCAGTGGTTAAGAGCACTGACTGCACTTGCAGAGATCCTGGGTTCGATTCCCAGCACTCATATGATGGCTATGAACCATCCTTAATGCCAGTTCCAGGGGACTCTGAAGCCCTCTTCTGACCTTTGCAGCACTGCACGACACAGATGCACTCACATACATGGAAGCAATACACTCATACACATAAAATAAAACAATAAATAAAATATCTTAAAAAATACTTTTTCATATAAGCAGAAAACACTGAAAAAATATACAAAAACTAATTGTAATTAAATCTGGATTGTGGTACCTTAGGTGATTTTTATTTTCTTACCATTACTTTCTCATACCTTTTCCAAATACTATAATGAGTACTGGAGAAGGATTATTTTTTTTTTTTTAAGACAAGGTCTCACTATGTAGCCCTGGCTACATGAAACTCACAGTGGAGACTAGGCTGGCATGATCTTCATAGAGATCCACCTGCCTCTACCTCCTTAGCACTGGAACTAAAGATGTGCACCACTACATACAGCAGAAAAAAAGCATTTTTTTAAATATTTTGTTATTTTATGTGTATGAGTGTATTACTTACATGTATGTAAGTGCACCCTTCTGACAGAGATCAGAAGAGGGTGTTGGAGCCCCTGGAACTGGAGTTACAGACGGTTGTTAACCACCATGTGCATGCTGGAAACAAAACCCTGGTCTTCTGTAAGAGTAGCCAGTGCTCTTAACTGCTGAGCCATCTCTCCAGTCCAGAAATAGTATTTTTTCGGGGGGGGAGGGTCTTTTTGAGACAGGGTCTCCCTGCAGCCCTGGCTGTCCTAGAACTTGCTATGTAGACCAGGCTGGCCTTGAACTCACAGAGATTCACCTACCTCTGCCTCCCAAGTACTGGGACTAAAGGTGTACATCACCACACCCAGCTGGAAATAGTATTTTTAATACAACTCTTTTTATATATTCATGGTACAGACAGAAATAATTAAGAATTAACCTAACAACTGAGTAGAGGCTTTTGTAGAATGAAAATCTCATTTTTTACTGAAGACATCTCTAATTATGTTATGGTTAGAATGACAGTGGTCTATATGGATACTTATAAGTGATTTCAACAGAAAACAAACAGCAGCAGAAGAAAACCTAAGATTAAAATTTGTCATTGTATTAGTTTTCAATATTTCTAATGCTCAAGAGCACAGACAATAGAATATCACAGGGGCAAATACATGACAAATAAGAATATATGTTCTAGCCTAGAACTCACTATATAGACCAGGTTGTCCAGGAACTCACAGAGATCTATCTGCCTCTGCCACCCCACCCCCAAGTGCTAGGATTAAAGGCGTGTGCCACCGCCCCCAGCTGAGTATAGATCTTGACTCTTACCAGCTGTGAAATCTCTCTGACTCTGAATCCATTACTTAGGATTTTTCTGAGGGTTCTCTGGAGAAAAACCACAGAGAGGTACTAGAGCAAATGAAAGTATCTACAACAGCATCTGGCATACACTAAGCACTTCATAAATATAAGCTATTATAGTATTAATATGAATAAGAAGAGGGCCAAGCACAGTGGTACAAAGCTGAAATCCCAGCCACCTGAAAAGGAAGCAGAAGCATCTCAAGGTGAATATAGGCCAGCCTGGGTCACACAGCAAGACCTCTGTCTCAGAAAACAAAACAAAAAGAAGAATGAAAAGGGCTGTGAAGATAGCTAAGTGGTTAAGAGCTCTTCCAGACTGAGTTCAGTTCCCAGTACCCATGTCGGCAGCCTACTCCAAGTTCCAGAGGCTACAACACCTTCTGGCATCCGAGGGCACCCACACACAAATGTACATATACCAGACAGACACACATACACATAAATAAAAATAATAAATCTAAAAAAAAAAAAAAACCCAGAAAGAAGAAGAAACCTATAGAATTTACCAGAAAGCTTTATAGAGATAGGCGTTTAGAAATACGTGGACTGGGGATATAGCACAGTTGGTAGAGTGCTTGCTTATCATGCAGGAAACCCTAAGTTCAATATCCAACACTAAGTAAAACCCAGCCTATAGTCCCAGAACTTGGGAGGTAGAGGCAAGAGGATTATCCTTGGCTACATAGTGAGTGTGAGGCCAGCCTAGGGATACACGAGACCCTGTCTCAAAAGAAAAGTAAAAAAGAAATTTAGAAGTATGTCAAATGATTAGATAGACTACGGCAGAGCAAACAAGGTTTAAAGAGGATAAATTAGGTAACTGAAAGGAAGCTTTCTTATGAATAACATAAGTTTAGGCTAGGGATGTAGCTCAGTTGATAGAGTACTTGCCTACCATACACAAAGTCCAAGGCCAGATCCCCAGTACCACATAAAACAGGGCATCGTGGCATGCACGTGTAATCCCCAACGCTCAGGAGGTAGAGGCAGGAAGATCAGAAGTTCAAGGTCATCCTCAGCTACATAAGGAGTTTGAGACCAGCCAGAACTACATGAGACCTTGTCTTGAAAAAAAGTTTTAAGTAATATAAAAATCACTAAGTCCTCAAAAGTGAAAGTAAGTTAAAATTTTTATCACCTAAGCCACGCTTCGACTAAAGTACTTTACAACAAAAATAAAGAACCTAAGAAATAATTGTTGGTTCTCTCTCATTAGAAACATTTTAGCATATTAGTGGAATGTACTAGACAATTAATAAATTCAGTATTTCCCCGTATTAACTCACTTGGGTTCGACTTCAAAAACAACAATTTTCCCTCAAATGTTTTTGGTCAAAATTGAAGCAACAGAAAAGTCTCAAAAGAAGCTATGCTAAAAAAAAGCAAGAACTGAAAGAGCAGTTCATAGTAGGCCATATCCTACAAGATTAGGGAAACATGAGTCCGCATGAATAGTGTTCAAAAGTGCAAAGAAACAGTAAATCTAGTTAAGGCAGAAGAAATGCTACACCTCTTCTAATCTGAGATGAACACAGATCAAGAGAGCTCACCTTTTCTCTCTTCTTGTTCTGTGGGACTGCTAGGAACGATAAAAGGGGTAGATCGGAAAACATCAGGGGAAGGAGCAACAAGATCTGAGGAATTCCTTTATATAAAGAGAGAATCACAGGTTATTTTACCACAGCCAAAGGTTTCAAGTTTGCTTTTACTTAACAGCAAAAATATATAACTCATACTACTTAATAGTATATATATTTAATAACATTTCTCCCCAACAGCAATCTGAGACTCAACATCTCTAAAATAAGTTTTTTAAGAAGAGTAAGGGCAAAGTGAATGACTACACAAAAGAACATCATGATTAAAAACCAGGACAAGCAAAATCTAAAAACTACATTCACAGATCTGAAACATATTTACTCCACTTATACATAACAGGAAGACTATACACATTTTTATGTAAAAACAAAAACAAGCACATTAAAAAAAAAAAAAAAAAAGCAACTCTTTGACCTAACATGAAGACAAATGCAACTACTGCTGACTGTAACAACCTACTCTTTAGTCTATACTGTTAAATGGGAAGAAATACTATTAGAAAAATGGAGAAGCAGAAGACTTGTATTACATTTCTAAATAACGAGGCATCTTCTTTCCTAGTGAAAACTTTTGGCTGCTATCCTAAAGCCTCAAAATACATGTACATGTACTTTTTTTTAAAGTTCCACTAAGTTCTCACCCAAACATTTCTAAAGCCTGGATTTGTAGCTTTTAGTTTTTAAAAAAAAGTTTTGGCTAAGAGGCAACTTTAGGTCTTCCAAACATTGCCTAAGAGACTCAGGGACATGCTACTTGGGCCCATGCTGCTTCAGGCTTACTTACGTGGAAAGACTCTCCTGAACAACGGACCTCTGACCAGACAGCTGTAGGAGCTGCAGAGTGGTAGCAGGTGTGGAGGCCAGAGAACACCCACCTTCCTCCCTTGAAGGAGTAGAACAACCATCAGAATCTTCTAGGAGAAAAACAAATTTTTAGTTGTATTTACTTCTCAGACTGACATCGCCAAGTTGAAAAAAAAAAACAAAAATTTAAAAAAAACTCCCACTCAGCATTGCAAAAACAGTTAATACCCACAGTTTCAATTACGCTTCAAGTGGGCAGAATTTTTTTTCTGATTGTAAAAAAATTTTTTTTCTGATGGTACCACTCAAGGAATGTCACAATAATACAAATCTTCAGTGAATATTACCCCTACCCCCCCCCAAAAAAATTACTGGTTTCATTAATAAAGAATTGATTGAAAGAGTTCCTTGGTCCTTTGTGTCATAATCTAAGCTTGGAGAGGGTGATGGGTCATCTTCAATGTCAACTTGACTGGATTTAGAAACACTACAGAAACAGACTTCCACAATTATCTGTGAGGTGCCTCCAGAAAGGTTTAATTGAGGAAGGAAGACCCACCCTGAAAGTGCACAGCACCATTCCATGGGGTCCCAGACTGAATAAAAAGGAGAAAGCAAGGTGAGCACCAGCATCCATCTCCTTCTGCTTCCTGACTGTGGATGCAGTATGACCAGCTGCCTAAGACTCCTGTTGCCATGACTTCCCAACATGATACCTTTAACTGTAAGAAAAAATATACCCTTTCTTCCTTAAGGCTCCTTTTTTCAAATATTCTATCACAGTAATGAGAAAATGTTGAAAATTGGTATAAAAACTGGGGTCCAGACTATACAAAACCTGACCATGTGGATTACAGGCCCTTAGAACTGGTTTGTGTGAGGAACGTGGAAGAGCTTGCAACTGTGACATAAAGAAGCATTAAAACACTATAAGCAGAACACAATGGGCCATTCTGGCTGAGAGTTTGGAAGACCAGAATGCAAAGAGAAATGTAGACTGGAAACTCGGCTCATAGGGTTTTAGAGGGGAGCAAGGATTCTGCTGAGAAGTAAACAAAATAAAAGCCATTCATATTACATTCTGGCAAAGAATCTGGCTGCATTCTACCCATGTCCTAAGAACCTGAGTAAGGCTGAATTCAAAAGTAATGGGATAATTTGCTTGTCAAAAATCTTCCACATCAGGATAGCATTCAGACTGTGGCATACTACTATTCCCTGTTCTTATTCATATCTACAGTGGGAGAAAACAAAAGATACAAAAAAATGTACATTTTGGCAAGGAAAGGAGTATGAGTTTAAAGTTATCAACAAAGAGAATACAGACAAAGCATCACAATTGTTAAAGAGATTAATGCCAATAGAGAAACCTCTTCATGCTCTGCACTGAGACAACAGGAATTAAAACCCCAACCATTCATTTGAAAGGAGACAGCCTAAACTGACAATGCTATCATGTGTTCCTTTCAAAATGGATGCTGAGGAAATTGTTTCTCTAATGTCACCCTTAAAGGTACAAACAGAAGCCACTGCAACTGTGGTCAAAGAGGGCCAGGCTATATCTCAAGCTGACAGAACTTGGCAGCATCATCTGCATAGTACTGGTTTTGCAGGCATGAAAGATGCAAAATGTGAGAGGGTCATAGAGGCTGGCATCAAGGTTCCAGAAAGCTGCTGAGTCCAGGCAATATGTGAAAGAGTTAGAAGTACCTGCAAGGCCAGTGCATGATGTTGGAAGGTGAAGCCTAAGTTGCAATGAAGAACCTAGGAATGGTGGAGATGGTAGAACCATGGGGCATTTGCTAAGGAAAGCTGTAGGTACAGAGTAAAGCCAACTCAAGAGACAGCTCATCTATGTTACAGGCTGGAGGGACAGGCACAGCCAAGGCTGGTGAAGCCCAGATGATATAATCCTGAGCCCCATAACATAGACCTACAGGATTTGTGTTTCCCCTGTTGGATTTCAGTCTTGTTTTGACCCATTTTTTCCTTGCTATGCCCCCATCCCTCCTTTTTGAAACAGGAATGTTTATTTATTCTATGCCATTATATATTAAAAGTATGTAGGCTTGTTGCTTGGTTTTATAGGGGCTCATAGTAGGAGATTTACCCTGACTCAGAAGAGACTTTGGACTTTTGACTAGTGCTGGGATTGTTAAAGACTATGGGAACTTTTAGAAATGACTAAACGCAATTGCATTATGAAAGGAACCGGAGTGTTTAGGGGCTGGAGTGGAATATTATGATTTAAAGTGATGATGTTTGGTGTCAAGTTGACAAAAGGTGGGGTTGTGATGATTAATCTTCACTGTCAACTTGACTAGATTTAGAATCACCATGGAAACACATCTTTGGGTATGTATTGAGAGTGTTTCCAGAAAGGTCTAACTGAGAAGGGACACCCACCCTAAATACTAGCAGCATCTCATGGACTAGGATCCCAGACTAAATAAAAAGAAGAAAGTGAGCTGAGCAGCAGCACTCATCTCTTGCTGCTTCTTGACTGTGGATGCAATGTGATCAGCTGCTTCAAGCTTCTATAGCCATGCCTTCCCCGCTATGATGGTCTGGACCCTCAAACTGTGACCCAAAATAAAGCCTTCTTTAAGTTGTTTTTATTGGGTATTTTGTCACATCAATGAGAAAAATAACTAACATAGAGAGGAAAAGCCAGAATTCTTATACCTCTGCATGGCTGCTCTTCTTTCTTGTGATGCTTCTATAATAAAACAGCAAGCGAGCCTTTTATTCCAAGGTCTACCTAAGGTGAAGTAAAGCTCATGCCATGATGCAGATGGGAGAAGTCAAAACAATGCGCATGACACCTGATGATATGAATGTAGCAATTTTCATGATTAGAACTTGGGCCTCCTCAAAGGAGACAGAAAATACCAATGCACTAATTAAAGCCTATATGAGCAGCCATACTGGCTTATCTTATGAACTTCTCTTTTGGTCCTTTCTCCTTAGATGGAGAATCAACATAGATAGCTGGAATATCAACTATACTAATCCTAAGTGTAAAGAAATTTCTTAAGCTGGACGAGGTGGCAAACACCTTTAATTCCAGCACTTGGGAGGCAGAGGCAGGCAAGTCTCTGAGTTCCCAGCCAGCCTGGTCTACACAGCCAGTTCCAGTGTGTTTGGTTAGTGAGTGTGTGTGTGAAAAATAAATAAATAAATAAAGAGAGAAAGAGAGAGAGAGAGAGAGAGAGAGAGAGAGAGAGAGAGAGAAGAAAGAAAAGGAAGTATCTTAAACACAATTTGATAGCTTTAGTGAGCACGCAAAACTGGCTTATTGGTACCTTCTGGATGTTACACACCAAGCTACAGCACAGACTCCTAAAGGAATACAGCCATCTTCCCTCTTTACAATTATGTTGCTTTTCTACTGACTCCTTACTTTCTGAGGTCATGGAATGAGGGTGGGAACTAAGAAGTGTGAAACAAATTCCATTCTATTCTGCTAAGCTGTGTGTCCTTTCTGCTAGACCTTTCTTTGCTTTCCATAGTGTGCTGGACAGTTTTAGTGCCAACTTGACACACCTGGGTTGAGGGAGCCTCAACTGGGGAACTGCCTCCATTGGACTGGCCTGTAGCGATGTCTGTGGGGCGTTTTCTTGATTGTTGAATGATGTAGGAGGGCCCAACCCACTGTGAATAGTGCCACCCCTGGGCAGGTGGGCCTGTGTTGGATAAGAGAGCAAGCTGAGCAGGGGCCAGGGGAGCAAGCCAGTAAGCAGCATTCCTCCATGGCCTGTGCTCCAGCTCCTGTCTCCAGGTTCCTGCCCTGAGTTCTACCTTGGGCTCCCTGATGAACTGTGACCTGGGAGATGTAAGCTGAATAAATCCTTTCCTCCCAAGTTGGTATTGGTCAGAGTGTTTTGTCATAGCAATGGAGAAACAAACTAAGACACATAGTAAATAAACTAATAAATGAGTAAGTAAGCTATTATTACCCAAGATGAATAAGAAAAAATCACAGTAAACATAAGAAATGATGATACAACCATAATACTAAGTTTACCGTATCAACTATTTTCAATACCTATGACATTTTCAATACCAAGAGTAAAATTTATATAAACTATTGAAGAGTAATCATTCCAAAAGAGCCCTTCTCAATAACAGCTAGAAACATATTTTTCTTCTATACCATACCTACAGTATGCTTTCCAACTTAAAAAGTACCCTCAGAACTAAAGTTAAAAATCTAGAGCAGTTGAAAAGTTTTAAGAACTAATCATCCTTCCTACCTGTCTTATTGCTCTGGTCAAACAAGTCTTCCTGAGTTGACAAACCCTCAGGCTCTGATGATTTTTGAATCTGCAGTCCACTTTCCAGAAGTTCTTGAGCAGACACTTGTTCTTTTGTTTCCAAAGTAGAAGCAGAAACTTTGGGACTAGAGGGCAAGTCTTCTGACCTAGAAAGTTCATATTGCCAGGATAAAAGGTTGCTAAATTCAAATGTTTTCCCCTTTGAGGAAAACACTTTTCTTATTCTGTATGTTTTTCTCTAACAATTTCGAACATTTTAACAGCTATAATCTCCATAATCTACTAAAAGTGAAATGCTGTCCTAAAATGCCCTTGGCCCATTTCAAAGCCTCACTCCATCTCTCACACCATCATAACTTTCCAATTTTCACTGCTTTTCTGTTTGTTCCAAGACTTCATAAGAATGATTTAGGGCCAGCCCAGTCTACAAAGTGAGTTCCAGGCCAACTGGAACTATAGGGAGACCCTGTCTCAAAATTACAAAAAAATAAAAGGAAAAAGTGACTTAGGAATTGTTATAAAAGTGGTTAAACAGTCAGACGTGGTAGCACACGCCTTAATCCCAGCACTCAGGAGGCAGAGGCAGGCGGATCTCTATGAGTTCAAGGCCAGCCTGGTCTACAAAGAGAATTCCAGGTCAGCTGGGGCTACAGGAAGACCCCTCGAAAAGACAAAAAAAAAAAACCTGTTATACAGATGTTGCATAGGACTATCCTCCAACAGACAGACCATGGACAGATGCCATCTTCCCAAGCAAGCTTGGTTGCACCTGTTTGCCTAGGATCATCACAGCTAAGTGTGTTGACTGTTAAGTTACACTCTGCAAGAAAGGAGGGGCAGGGAGAGTCAGCTATACCTCCCAACCAACCAATCAGCCCTACTTACATGAAGGGAAAGGGCTCAGGGTATATAAACTGAGGAAGTAAAAGGGAGGCTCTTGCACCAATTTTTGAGCTGTGGGGAAAGCATGATCCATGCCTGGATGGAAACGTTCCATTGTGGCCTCATGGGGTGAGCACCCATACTCTTGTAAGTAAACCCTCACCCATTGCTCTATAAGTAGGCTAAATAAACTCACTGGTTTCCCAGACTGCAGTTTGGTGAAATCAAACCTCAGTTTGTCATAGGGACCAAAGGAGAAGGGGGCCGGACATGGTTTGCACCTCCCGGAAGGAATTTTAGCAAAAACAGATTTGTGACTTATTCTTGCCACTAGTGCTACACACTCCTTATCCCCTCTTGACCTTTTCCAAGTCCTTCACACATACCACTCAAACATGTAAGGCACACATTTCTGGCTGCTTCCAAGAGACTTTTACCTATTCTACTATTCCCAAGGGAAAACAGGACAAGAAGACCAACTAGAAACCTACCAGGGGTAGCTTATACCTGTAATCTCAGTGCTGTGAGGCTGACGCAGAAGGACTGAAGGTCAACATGGGCTACAAAGTGAGTTTGAAGCCAGCCTAAACAATGAGTGAGAACCTGTCTCAAAAATAAAAATAATAAAATAAAATAAAAAATTAAAATCTCACTGAAATAAAAACTTCTAAAAGTAAAGTCTTAGTTAACACAAGACTCTTAAGTTCAAGGATAGCCTGGGCCACACAGCAAAACCCTATCTCAATAAAAAATAAAAAATTTTTTTTAAAGAGCCAGTTTTTAGCATAAAGGCTCAGTGGTTAAAGAGCTTTATTACTCTTCCAAAGGACATAAGTTCAGTTACCAACACCTGTGTTAGATGGCTCATAATTGCCTGTAACACCATCTGGACACCTTCTGGCCTCTGGGCACCTGTAGTCACACACACATATCCACACACAGACACACATGCATACACATAATTAAAAATAAATCCTTTTTAAAAAGGCTAGAAAGCCACTATTAAAGTGTTTTCCAGTAGAAAGACAACTCATGGCAACTATCTTTGTTCAGGACTTCATTCTAATGAAGGAAATAAGAAAAAACACCGACTGTTTACTCATCTCTCCTCAAATCCAGAGCATAACAGTCTTCCTTTGTCAAATCCAAACTTTGGCTGTTATCAAAGTCTACAGTTTTGAACACAATCATCACCATAGACAGAGCAGAACTGCACTTCCCATCCCTACCAAACTAAGAGCCTAAGACACAGTATCTACCTATACCATAAATTAACAAAGAATTCAAAGCAATCTGGGTGTTCAACAAAAAAAACAACAGGTTTGTAAACTAGTATTCATGTGCCCCTTCACAGGAACCAGAGAAGTTGAAAACACCTCTGAGAAACAGAGGGTGCCTCTGCAAGAAAGAGATTACTCAGGAGTGCCAACCAAAGATTAAAAACTATAGTTATAGGACTGAAAAGACGGCTCAGCAGTTAACAGCACTGACGGCTCTTGCAGAAGAGCTAGGTTTGAGTCCCAGCACCCACATGGAGGCTAACAACCATCTGTAACTACTATTCCAAAGGACTCTGACGCCCTCTTCTGACTTCCTCAAGCACTAAATAACATGGGTGCACTTGCATGCAGATAATACACTCATAAATAAAGTAAAAATATTTTTTAAAACCTATAGTTACAGAAACAATAAACTACCTTTGTCATAGGCCTAGGGGAGGGGGGTAGGAGGAAATTAGCAATTTCTAAAAATAGTTCCACAAGCCATAACAAATTAGTATAGTCCCATAGTCAAAATGCAGACACCTTTTAGAAAGAACATGTTTACCTTGGAGGTGGCAGATTTTGCTCTTCTATCACATGAACACGTTTACAGGGATGTACTGTCATAGGGATGTCTTTGTTGGGCTGTTCTGTCATGGAGATATCATCACTAGATTGTTTTTTATGTTGAATTGCTAGATGTTTTGGAAGAAAAAAGAAAAAGAGATATTTAACTTTTCAAAGTACTATAAGCAGCCCCAAATAATTCTTTGAAAGCAAAGATTTTAATAGAAAGGAACCTGATTTAAAAATATAGGGAATGCATAGATGGCTGGGAACTGGTTACTCTTCCAGTGAACTCAGGTTTGGTTCCCAGCATCCACATGGCAGCTAACAACCATCTGCAACTCCAGTTCCAGGGGACCCAAGACCCTCTTTTGGCCTCCACAGATTTGCATGCACATGGTATACTTACATACATTGGGGCAAAACACTCAGATACATAAAGTAAAAATGAATTAAAAAAAATATTAAAAATATAAAGGGGGCTGGAGAGAGGGCTCAGCAGTTCAGAACATTTGCTGCTCTTGCAACAGACCCAGGTTCAGTTCCCACCAACCAGAGTAGCTCATAACTGCCTGCTGATTTCACTAACAGGGGATACAATGCCCTCTTCCGGTCTCTAACGCCACCAAGCACACACATTGTACACATAAAGGTATACAGATAAACATTCACGCACATAAAATAAAAATTTATTAAAATCTTTTTTAAAAATTAAAGTTGGCCGGGTGTGGTGGCTCATGCCTTTAATCCCCGCACTTGGGAGGCAGAGGCAGGTGGATGTCTGTGAGTTCAAGGCCAGCCTGGTCTACATAGTGAGTTCCAGGCCAGCTGGGACTACTGGGAGACCCTATCTCAAAAAGACAAAAAAAAAAAAAGAAAGAAAACTAAAATTGGGACCTGGGCATGGTAATGCATGCCTTCAATCCCAGGCCTTGGGAGTCAGAGAAAAGCAGATCTTTGTGAGTTCAAGGTCAGTCCGGTCTACACATCGAGTTCCAGAACAGCTGGGGCTACAAGGAGACTCTGTCTCAAAAAGGACAAAAAAAAAAATTTAATTAGGGACTGGAGAGGTAACTCAGTGGTTAAGATGGCTGCTCTTGCAAAGGACCAAGGTTTGGTTCCCAGCATCCACATGGCAGATAACAACAGTCTGTAACTCCAGTTCCAAAGAATCTGACACCCTCTTCTGGCCTCCATGGGCATTACATGCATGGGTACATTTACATGCAAGCAGGAAAAATATTCATACACAGAAAATAAAAATATACCAGAAAAAGGTTTTAATTAACATTTTTAAATAGGGGCTGGAGCGATGGCTCAGCAGTTAAGGGCACTGGCTGTTCTTGCAGAGGACCTGGGTTACATCCATGCAGGCAATACACTCATTACACGAAATAATAAAGTTACAAAATACATAAAATGAAAATATGCATCTCTAAGAGGCCAGAGAGATGGCTCAACAGTTAAGAGCACTAGCATTTGCAGCTCTTCCAAAGCATACCCTGTGGCTTAGAATTGCCTGTAACTCAGGCTCTAGGGATTCTGACACCTTCTTCTGGCCTCCAAGAACACTGGCACACATAAGTGCACACACACATTTACAGACAAATAAATTTTAAAATTAAAATCTTTAAAAATACATAGGTATCATTCCATGAAAGAAAATAATCATCTAGAGAAAAGCTCATCTATCAACCATCAATTGACAAGTACTTACCAGCTGACTCTGCAAACTGACTAAATTATATTAATCTGGATGGTTTCAAAAACTTAAGAGGAAAAAAAGAAACTAGTTCAAGAGAGGAAGGAAAAACCTTGTAAAGAATGCCACATGTGAGAAAACACTTTCATACCAGCATTTGCATCCACATCAGGCAGCCTAACAGAAGTGGAGTTGGTGGTCACTGATGGCAGATGCTCTTTGTTCACATCATACGGCACAATGTGTTCTTCAATATCCTGGCTCTGGGACAGTTCCAGAACCCCAAAGCCCAACTGTGACGAAGCAGAATCTAGGAAGAAAAGTCCAAGCAATTAGGTTATTATCCCACAACACTATCAATTTGCAAGCTGTTGTCCTCTTATCAAAAGAGGACCGTATTAAAAAAAAAAATCTGTATTTATTTATTTGGGGGGAGGAGGAGACATGTGCACCACAGCTCAAATGTGGAAGTCAGGAGTCAGTTTTCTCTTTCTACTATATGGGTTCCAGGGATAGAACTCAGGTCATCAGACATGGCTGGCAAGAGTCCTTAACTCCTGAGCCATCTTAATAGCTCAAAGGATCATGTTACCTTCACATCAAATTCTTGTCACAGTTTTTCCAAGAGTCAAAATTAAGGGATTGTGGATATAGTCCAGTGAGGAATGTTTTCCTAGCATGCATGAGACCCTGGGCACAATCTAAAACACCATCAAAAAAAGAAAAGGAAAAAAGTCAAGAATAAAATTATTAAACTGAGTCAGGCATGGTGGCATATGCCTTTAATCGCAGCACTCCAGAGGCAGAGACAGGTGGATCTCTGTGAGTTCAAGGACAGCCTGGTCTACATAGTGAGTTCTAGGCCGGCTGGGACTACAGGGAGATCCTATCTTAAAAAGACCAAAAAAATAAAAAATTATTAAACTAGGTGTGCTAGTATATACCCCTAATATCAATTTTGGGGAAATAGAGGCAGGAGGATCAGGTCATCCTCAGCTACATAATGGATTTGAGGCCAGCCTGGGCTACATGGGACCCTATCTCAAAAAATAAATATATAAATATATTTTAAAAGGGGAGAGCAGGTCGTGGCACATTGCCTTTAATCCCAGCATACAGAAGGCAGCAGGAGGATCTCTGTGAGATCACGGCAGCCTGGTCTACATAACAAGCTCCAGACCAGCTGGAGCTACAGTGAAACCTTGAAAAACAAAAAAAGCCAAAAGCCCGATGGAGATCAGCAAGATGGCTCAACAGGTAAAGTACCTGCTGCCAAGCCTATTATAATGTGAGTTTGATTCCTAGGACCTACATAGTAGAAGGGGAACCAACTCTCACAAGCTGTCCTCATACGTGTTTCAAGGCATGTGCATCCCA
>NW_008358834.1:110752-131348 GCF_000622305.1 Nannospalax galili | reverse complement strand
TTTGGTCTTTTTGAGACAGGGTCTCCTTGTAGCCCCAGCTGTCCTGGATTCACTATGGAGACCAGGCTGGCCTCAAACTCACAGAGATCCGCCTGCCTCTGCCTCCCAAGTGCTGGGATTAAAGGCGTGCGCCACCATGCCCAGCAAATGTAATTTTTTTAAGGGGAATATATAATGAAGTTTCCAAAAACTTACAGGAGCTAGAGAGATGGCTTAGTGGTTAGGAGCAGTGGCTGTTCCTGCAGAGGACCTGGGTTCTGTACCCAGGACCCACATTGCGGCTAACAACCAACCATAACTCCATTTCCATTGGATCCAACATCCTTTTCTGGCCAGAGGCATTGCATGCATGGGTGCACTTACATATAAGCAGGTAAAACACTCATATACATACAACAAAAATAAAAACTTGGGTACAATAAAGTCTTAAAAAGCACTTAATGTGGTAGATTATGTGAATCTGCAGATATACCAAAAACCACATCCAAAAATACTTGAAAAATAAATGAAGAGAAAATAAACAAAATGTGGAAAGGGAGCTGATCAGAGTTGGTCTGATTTGGTTGGTTTGAAAGTTTGTTCTGAGCTCTTACTATATAGCACAGGCTGGCCCTGAACTTATGATCTTCCTGTCTCAGACTCCCTGAGTCCTAGATTTCAGGCATGCATCACCATGCCCAATTTACTGTTTTGGGTCTTTCATGTTTCCCAGAGTCCTAGTCACTAGTATGTGGTGTTATTATGAGGTAGTTGAATCTTTTGATTTTTCAAACAGGTTCTTATTATGCAACATGGGCTGAACCGGAGCTCGTTATATAGCCCAGGCTGGCTTCAAACACATGGCAATCCTCCTGCCTCAATTCCTGACTGCTGAGATTACAGAAGTGAGCCAAAACACCTGATGGTGGGATCTAGTGAAACAAAGTTAGGTTATTCTGGGAGCTATTAATCCATTATGTACATTGAGCTGTGGCAGGCTTGTTTACTTTGAGTTTGTGTTTTGCACACCAGTACCCAATCTGCCAAGTCAGGAAGAATGTGTTTATATGGTGGCGTTCACAACAAGTATTTGACCGCTCCTTGACCCTCAGATACAGGTGGGAAAAACAGCTGTTGAAGCTAATTGAGTTAAGCAAACGGTGGCTAGCTATGATGTTCTACTGTATAAAAAGGCTGAGCTAAAGTAAACCGGGGCTGCAGTCCCTACTGACAGTCCTCCCAAGTATCTTTTCTCTGTCTGTTGTTTTTTCTTTCAATCCTCACTCCCCCTTTCAGGTACTGTCCGTCTTGTCTTGGCTGGCTGGCACTGGCAAGTGGCGCCTGGAACAGGGACCTGAAAAGTAGGGGAAAAAGTGAAGGACACCACTGGAGAAATTAAGTGCGTGCACTCGGTAAGATTGGGGAGTGGTGAGTATTTATCTTGGGAGAAGATGAGGCAAGGAAACAGTCGCTTGTTCTTTGTACATATGTTAAAGAATATGCTTTGGGCCCGAGGAGCAAGGGAAGGATCCTTCAACTGGACAATGGAATGGCCCCGACCCTGTATTGATATGGGGAAGAGGGCATGTTTGTATTTTTCCGTAGGACGCAGATGGAGCCAGGTGGCTGCCGGAAAGGCTGGTGAGGTTTGCCGGACGAGTGCCAGAAAGAGAAGTGGAAAAGAATGATGAGGCGACAAACATGGCTGATGATGTTCCCACAAGTGATCTTGGCTGAGTTATACTGGACTTATGTTCCTGATCCACAATATTGCACCCCGAGATATGGAAGGAAAAAGAGATAGTAGTGACTGTGAATGACTCTTGGTTAATTGCTCAGCCTGCTTCAAAACACCTGATGATGCAAGTGGTGACAAATTTTTATTATTTGGGATCGGGAAGCGGGCTGCCTATTTGTTTAGTTAAAAATAAGTCCAGGTGTGTACAAGTAGATGACTGTGTGCTTGTGGGACGAGGTGGATACTGTACCAATGTCAAAGTGTTATTGCCAAGAGATACTAGAGAAAAATTTCTCCACAAGCATTTCCACCCTGTAAGCAGTGGCAGATATTCTAAACAGGTTGAGAGCCACCTTACCATCATGGTCCTCTATCACTTCCATTGTGTATGGTTTAGTGGGACTTAGCATGCTTTTCCTCCTATGTCTTTGTTTTCATCTGGTGGCAGTAAAGTTATTTATGAAATCCTGTGGCAAGTCAAAGCTGCTGTGCATGATATGAGATTACGCTCCCTCCCCTAACAGAGGCTGGTAGTCAAAGACAGGTAAGATCATCTGGGAGAAAGTCAACCTAAGACAGGGTGTAGCTGATGGAAGCCGATGACAGGTAAGGCTTTGCTCTAGCAGAAGACAACCTAAGACGGGCACCGTCCTTCTGTCCTGGATATAGCATAATCTGGGGTTATAAAAAATAGGGGGAGATGTTGGGAGCTATTAATCCATTATGTACATTGAGCTGTGGCAGGCTTGCTTGTTTAGAGTTTGTGTTTTGCACACCAGTACCTAATCTGCCAAGTCAGGAGGAATGTGTTTATATGGTGGAGTTCACAACAAGTATTTGACCGCTCCTTGACCCTCAGATACAGGTGGGAAAAACAGCTGTTGAAGCTAATTGAGTTAAGCAAACGGTGGCTATCTCTGATGTTCTACTGTATAACAGGGCGGAGCTAAAATAAACCAGGGCTGCAATCTCTACTGATAGTCCTCCCAAGTATCTTTTCTCTGTTGTTTTTTCTTTCAATCCTCACACCCCCTTTCAGGTACTGTCCATCTTGGCCGGCTGGCACCAGCAGGTTATTAGGGGTAGAGGCATGATCTTAAGATGATATTGGAACCCTGGACCCCTTTCTTCTCTCTTATTTCCCAACTAACATAAGGTAAGCAACTTTGTTCCATGTGCTTCCCCACCATGATACTCTGCCTTGCCACAGGTCCAAAGTGACCAAGTAAGTGTCCATGGACTGAAATCTCTGAAATTGTGAGCCAAAATTTTACATTTATTTTCTCAGGTATTTGGTCACAGCTTTGGAAATCTGATTAACACAGAAAATTAAATCTACCAGAGCTACAAATTCACAAACACCAAATTAGGTGAGAGATCTTATTAATAGTCAATTTCTTAATGATTCTCAATTTGATGATGAGCTATGAATAACATGACAAAGAGAAATTTAGACTTCTATATGCTCACGGAAAGGGGCATAAAGGAATCTATTGTATCCTGAAAAAAGGGCACAAGCATACCTTCAACACCAAGGGAGCGTGCATTATCATCTGGAGCATCCTCTTCCACCTCTTCTTTCTCCTCTTCCAACTCTTCTTCCTTCTCTTCCAACTCTTCCTTCTCTTCCTCTAAGAGAGGAGCAGCTTCCACTGACACTCCCAGAACACTACACAGTAAAAGGAAATCATGTGATGCTCCCAATAGGGTAAGATTCTGTTCAAACAACCCAGATTTGCTATGACTTAACCACACATACCAATTACCTGTTAGCCAAATTTGAAATGTGAACAAGCCTCACGCATTTAGAAAGTACCTGAAAAGTTCATAAGTCAAAATATTATACCAAATTAAATAATACAAAAACTAAACAGGCCAGGTGTAGTGACATATACCTTTAACCCCAGCACTCAGGAGGCATAGGCAGGTGGATCTCTAGGAGTTTGAGGGCAGCCTCATAGGGACTTCCAGGACAGCCAGAGCTACATGATTAAGACCCTGTCTCAAAAAAAGAAAAAGTTGGGGGTGGGGGGCTGAAGATGGCTTAGTGGTTAAGAGCACAGGTTGCTCTTAGGATCCAGGTTTGGCTCCCAGAACCCACATAACTCCAGTTCCAGGGAATTGGAGCCCTCTTCTGACCTTTGTGAACACTGAACAACATAGATGCATTTACTATGCATGTAGGCAATATACTTATACACACAAAATAAAACTTTTTAAAAAAATTAACCTCAGAAAAGCAAATGTATTTTGAGCAAGGATAGAAAAATCATTAAGAAAACTGATAGGAATATTCAAAAATACATCTATTAAGCACTGGATGTTTAGGGATACTCAAGGATATAAACTATTAAGCATGCACAGGGGCTGGAGAGATGGTTCAGTGGATAAAAACACAAACTGCTTTTACAGAGGACCCAGGTTTAATTCCCAGCACCCACATGGCAAGTAACAACTGTAACTCCAGTTCCAGGGGATCCAATGCCTTCTGACCTCCACAGGCACTGCACGACACGGGTACACTTACATACATGCAGACAATACACAATAAAATAATTTTTTTTTAAAGAGCACTGGCTGTTTCTGCAGAAGACCCAGGTCCAGTTCCCAGCACCCACATGGCAGCCAACAACAGTCTGTAACTCCAGTTCCAGGGGATCCAACACCCCCATTGGCCTCCTTGGGCACTATATGTGTGGTACACATAAACAGGCAAATACTCATACACATAAAATAAAAATACAAATTTTTGTCTTTTAAAAAGTACACTGGGGCTGGGGAGAGAGATTAGTGGCTAAGAGCACTGGCTGCTCTTGCAGAGGACCAGGATTCAGTTCCCAGCACCCATATGGAGCTAACAACTTCCGGTTCCAGGGGCTCCCACACCCTCTTCTCACCTCCATAAGCATTGCACAACATGGGTGCCTTACATGCATGCAAGCAAAACACCCAAAATAAAATTTTTGGATGGTCATGGATGCTCAAAAATACTTCTATAAGATGGACAAATTTCACAAAAATATTTAAGTAAAAAGCCTTAGACTACACCGGACCAAAGAATCTAAGGTTGGCCGGGCGTGGTGGCACATACCTTTAATCCCAGCACTTGGAAGACAGAGGCAGGCAAATCTCTGTGACCAGCCTGGTCTACCTAGTGAGTTCCAGAACAGTTGGGGCTACAGGGAGATCTTGTCTGAAGAAAGAATCTAAAGTTTAAGAAGCCTATGTGTTAAAAAAAAGTTAAGGCGAGGCTGGAGACATGGCTCAGCAGTTAAGAACACAGGCTGTTCTTGCAAGACCACCAGGTTCAAATTCTAGCACCCACAGGCAACTAATAACCATCTGTAACTCCAGTTCCAGGGAACTGGAATTTGATGGCCTCTTCTGTCCTCTGTGGGAATTGCACAACACAAGTGCACTTGCATGCATGCAGGCAATACACTCATACACATTAAAATATAAAAGTTAGGACTTGAGAGAGAGCTCTGCTGTTAAAGAGTTCTTGCTGGTTTTGCAGAGGACCCAGGTTCAGAGTCCAGCACCCACATTGGGCAGCTCCCAATTACCCATAAGTCCAGCTCCAGGGGATCTGACCCCTCTCCTAGCCTCCACTAGCACCTGCACTCAGAAGCATGTAGACAGACACACACATTTTTTTAAGTTACTACCATAGTCTAGGTGTGGTGGTATGTGCCTTTAATCCCAGCACTGCGAAGGTAGAAGCAGGAGGATCTCTGTGATATTGAGGCCAGTCTGGTCTACATAGAGAGTTCTAGGCCAGCTTGGGCTAGAGGATGACCCTGTCTCAAAAAATAAAAAGCTAATGCCATAGTCAACAAAAAATACAACACAAAATTGTCTATATAAGGCCAGGTGTAGTAACACATAGAAGCACTTAGATGACAGAGGCAGATAGACCTCTGTAAGTTCAAGGCCATCCAGGGCTACATATTAAGATCCTGTATGAAAAACCAAAAAAAAAAAAAGGCAAAATTGGTCTACATAAAAGATGCAGAATTCGGGGGCTGGAGAGATGGCTCAGTGGTTAAGAACACTAACTGCTCTTGCAGAGGACCCAGGTTCGATTCCCAGCACCCACATGGTAGCTACGAACCATCCTTAACTCCATTTCCAGGGGAATCCAAAGCTCTCTTCTGACCTCCACAGCACTGCACAGCACAGGTACACTCACATACATGCAGGCAACACACTCGTACACATAAAAGAATTCAAAATATAAATGGTTAGCATGGAATCTAAAAATAGAAACATATTTTTTTTGGTCTTTTTGAGACAGGGTCTCCCTGTAGCCCCAGCTGGCCTAGAACTCACTATGTAGACCAGACTAGCCTTGAACTCACAGAGATCCACCTGCCTCTGCCTTCCGAGTGCTGGGACTAAAGGCATGCACCACCACGCCTGGCCGTATCTTTAAACTTGTAAAGAAATTAAAAAAAAAAAAACCTGCCAAATTACCAAAAAAAAATATTATCCAAGCATGGATGCCTGCAATCCCAGCATTTGGGAGATGGAGGCTAAAGAACCAGAAGTCCAAAGTCAGCTTCTGCTACACAGTGAGTTCAAAGCCAGTCTGGCCTATATGTCACCTTGTCTCAAAAAATGTTTTTCTTAATCCTTTACTATTATTCAGTGCTACCCAAACTAAGATGAGAAAAACATACATACACACACTCACCTCTTAAGCCCTTGCCTTTAATCCCAGCACTCAGGAGGTAGAGGCAGATGGAGCTTTGTGAGTTCGAGGCCAATCTGGTCTACACAGGGAGTTCCAGGCCAGCTAGGGCAACAGGGATACCCTGTCTCAAAAAATGAAAACAAAGACATATACACATCTCTTAGATACAAAAAGTAAAAATAAACTGTTCCTTTCTGGCAAACAACTTAGAAATGCTTATCAAGAGCTTTAAAATATAACTGTAGCCCCAGCTGGCCTGGAACATGCAGATTCACCTGCCTCTGCCTTTGGAGTGCTGGGATTAAAGGCATGTAAGACCACGCCCAGTTCCAATTTTTCTTTTTGAGACACAGTCTCATTAACCTGAGCTGGCCTCAAACTCATTATGTAGCCAAGGATGATCTTGATCTGACCCTCCGGCCTCCACCTCCTGAGAGTTGGGATTTACAGGCATATGCCACCATATTATTTACAATGATTTTAATTGTAAGAAATAATTTTTGAAATGTGGAAAGATCCTTCCACAAGCGTATTTCTGAATATTTAAAAAATATTTTATGTGTACTTGTGTATTGCCTACATGTAAGTGCACCTGTGTCATGCAATGCCCTCAGAGGATAGAAGAGGCTGTTGGATACCCTGGAACTGGAGTTACAGACAGTTGTTAGCTGCCATGTGGGTGCTGGGATTCAAACCCGGGTCTTCTGCAAGAACAGTCAAGTGTTCTTAATCACTGAGCCATCTCTCCAGCCCCTTATCTCTGAATGTTTACAGTTATTAAGTAACCATGAGTGAACATGATGCTCCATCCCTGGAATTCCAGCACTTAAAAAGGCTGAAACAGGAGGACCTCACGTTTGACACTAACCTGTGCTACATGGCAGTGTCTATCTCAAGACAGAGACAGTGAGAGAGGAAGTAAGTTAAGGAAGGAGGCAGAGGAGACAGTTCGTAATCTATAAAAATATGCTGTCACTAAAAATGTTCGAAATAATCAAATGCAACATGTGACTCTACTATTTATAGATTAGATCCTAAATGTAAGATATAAATAAAAGTGATCCTTGAAACAACTGGAGAAATCTAAATATGAGCTGTATAGATATTATGGAATTAATTAAAAGGTACCATAGGAATATTAAGGGAAGGCTGAAGTCAACAAGACGGCTCTGTGGGTAAAGGCACTTGCTGACAAGTCTGATGATCTGAGTTTGATCCCTGCAACCACACGTGAAAGGAAGGAATCACTGACTTCCACAGGTGTCCTCTGGCCTCCACAAGGGTGACATGGCCTAACCATTACCGCACAAACAGAAAAAAGTGTAGCAAAATTTTTTAATATGTATTTTTATGTGTATGAATATATTGCCTGCATGTGTGTAAGTGCACCCGTGTTATGCAATGCCCATGGAAGTCAGAATAGGGTGTCAAATTCCCTGGAACTAGAGTTACAGATGGTTATTAGCCACTATGTGGGTGCTGGGCATTGAACCTGGGTCCTCTACAGGAGTAGCCAGTGCTCTTAACCACTGTGCCATCTTTCCAGCCCCGTAATAAATTTTTTAAGAAACAACTGAGTATATTAAATTGGTTGGGAGGCGGGTGCAATAAAGGGAGCTTAGGATAGGGGAGGGGATCTAAATAACATCAAATTATATTGTATGAAAAATGCAAAAATTCAGTTTAAAAAGGAACAAATTAATAAAGGAACAGATTAATAAAAATTAATAAAAGAGGCTATTTTTTTTTTTTAATGGAAAACCACATACTTGATCCTTCTCAGTCTTTTGATAGTTCTTCCCTGTACCCTTGACATCCAACTCACAGTGGTCTCAGTGAGCCCTAGACTGCTTCTCTGGCTATATTCAACCTCTTACTCAGACTCAAGTTTTGTTTTTTTGGTTTTTTGGTTTTTTTTTTTTAAAGAAAGTTTCATTGTATAGCCCAGGCTGACTGAACCACACCACGATCCTACTGCCACGGCCTCCTGAATACTGGAGTCACAGGTGTGCAACATCACACCCGGCTCAAACTCAAGAGTTTTGAATATAGTACCACCCATGTGACTCTGCAGTGTAGCTCTACATCAAGACTCTTCACTGAGCTCCAGACATGCATACCAAACTGTCTACTCAACATCTCCAACAGCTAAGATGCAGCTCAGTTTCAACATACCTAAAACTACATAGCTTCTCCTATAATCTTATCCTCTCAATAACCACTCCAATCTTCTAGCTGCTCAATCCACAAAACTGGAATTTTTATACCCTCCTTCCTGCCTATGCTCCACATCTGATCCCTCTTTAAATCTTTTTTTTACTTTTATATGTATGTGTGTATTGCCTGCATGTAGACAAGTGCACCCATGTTGTGCAATGCCTGTGGAAGACAGAAGAGGCTGTCAGATCCCCTGGAACTGGAGTTACGGACAGCTGTTAGCTGCCATGTGGGTGCTGGGATTCGAACCCAGGTCTTCTGCAAGAACAGTGTTCTTAACCGCTGAGCCATCTCTCCAGCCCCGAATCCTATTTTCAAATCTCAGAATCTCACCAATCCTCATCTACTTCTACCCTAGATCAGCCACTTCTGGAAATAAACCAAGTATATTATCCTACTGAAAAATACTTAAATTTTGATTAAAATTAAAAACCTGCTCTGTACTGGGCATGGTGGCAAATGCCTTTAATTCTAGCATTTGGGAGGCAGAGGCAGGCAGAATGTGAGATCGAGGCCAGTCTGGTCTACATAGTAAGTTCCAGGCCAACTAGGGCTACAGGGGGACCGTGTGTCAAAACAAACTAAAAACTTGCTCTGTAAAAAACCTTTGAAAATGATGAAAAGACAAAATATTTACAAACCATATATCCTACAAAAGACTATATCCAGACTATATAAAGAACTCTCAAAATATAACAGGGCTGAGGATGCAGCTCAGCAGTAGAGCACTTGTCTAGCATGCACAAAGTCCTGGGTTCAATTCTTGGAAGAGGAGGGAAAAAAAGTGAAAAATAATCCAATTTAAAAATGGGAAAGAGACATAAATGACATTTCCCTGAAGACAGATGGCAAACAAGAACATAAGATATTCACTATCATTTGCCATTAGGAAAAGGTAAATCCAAACTACAATGAGCTATAACTATACATTTAACAGAATGGCTAAAATAAAAAATAGTGAAGAGGGCTGGAATTGTAGAGTGCTTGCCCAGCATGCAGTTTGCACAAGGAGCCAGGCATAGTGGCATATGCCTGTAATTCTAGTACTCAGGAGGCAGAGACAGGCAGAGCTCTGAGTTTAAGGCCAACTTGGTCTAAATAGCAAGTTCTAGGTCAACCAGGACTATATAATAAGAACCTGTCTCAAAAGTACACACACACAGAGGACTGCTCAGGTAAAGGCCAAGCCTGACAATTTGAATTTGATTCTCAGGGTCCACATGGTAGATAGAAGGAAAAAAATCAGCTCCCCAAAGTTTTCCTCTGATCGCCACATGCACATATGTGCACTGGTGTACACACAAGTGCGCATGCACACAATTTAAATAAATGTAGTAAAAAATTTACCCAAGCATTTATAGTAGTTTTATTCACAACAGTCGAAAATTGGAAATAAGATATATTGCAGTCTATGAACAGTGGTATAGCTAATATTCTATAAAAGACTATTCAGAAACAGGAATGAAGAAACTGATACATGGAAACACTTCAATGAAGTTATGCTGATATATAAACTCTGTGGGATGGGCTTTTTTTCTATAACATTTTGAAATAAAATTTTACTAATGGACCATAGACTCATGATTGCTAAAGGTCCAAGCCCCACAGCAGGAAGTACGGCTGCAGAAGGCAGTATTAGGCATCCTTATGGTGCCAGAACTATTCAGTCTCCTGGTTGTAATGGTAGATACACAAACTCTCACAAGTGATTAGACAATAAAATACAATATACCCACCCACAATGGAACAGGAAATCTGAATGGTTTCTGTGAACTTTTATCAATATCAGTATTCTGTTGTGATATTATAGTTTTGTAGAATGTTACTACTGGAAGACACTGGGCAACTACTAGGCAGCATCTCTCTGCATTCTTTTTGTTTGTTTTTTAAGAGGGTTTCACTATGTAACCTAGGTTAGTCTTGACCTCACCATGTAGTCCAAGCTGGCCTCAAAACACACAGTGATCCTCCTGCCTTAGTCTCCCAAGTACTAAGATTACAGGCCTGAGCTACCACATTCAGCTCTCTGCATTATTTCTTGCAATAGCATGTGAGTTTATATTTAAACTTAAATATGTTTAATGGGGGCTTCAAATGTGGCTCAGTAGTAGAGCTTCCCTAACACAAAATACATAAATTCAATCCCCAGTATCACATGAAAATAAATATGTAAAAATCAATTTAAAAAACTACAGTATTTTGGGCCAGCGAGATGCTCAGAGTGTAAAGGCGCTTGTTGCCAACCTGTGGACCTGAATGTTGATCACCAGAACCCACATGATGGAGACAACCAATTTCCAAAAGTTATCTGATCTCCAAGGCACACATGTACCCTCTTCCGCCCATGCACACACAATATTAAAAAAAAAAAAAATTGATGAGAAAATGTAAATCTATATATGTATATTCCTCCATATTACAAGACATTCCCTATTTAGGAACATTAGTTTATATAATTAGGACACTAGATAAGAAATGAAGATTTCTTTGGTGCTTTATGACATAGAAAAAATTTCAATTTTAAAAAAATAATTTTTTTTTTTTGTCTTTTTGAGACAGGGTCTCTCTGTAGCCCCAGCTGTCCTGGAACTCACTATGTAGACCAGGCTGGCCTTGAACTCACAGAGATCCACCTGCCTCTGCCTCCCAAGTGCTGGGATTATAGGTGTGTGCCACCACACCCAGCTTATAAAGATTTTTAAGGGCATTTATACTTATGGGGGTGTGTGTGTGTGTGTGTGTGCGCGCGCGTGTGTATTTTGAAGAACTCCCAATCTCTTGGACTCAAACTCAGATTCTTTCCAGTTTCATGACCTTTGCATATGCAGTTAATATCTGGAAAGTGCCTCCTCTCATACTGCAGCTTGTCCTCAGCTAGTCAACTATGACTAATTTATGTTTATTGTTTAGATTGCATTCCTCAAAGAAGTGTTTCTCTATTCCCCAGATTGGGTTACTTGTATTTTTTCCTTTTTGTAATGATCATAATTGTAACTAAGAACTGATATAAAGACTAGGTCTCCCCTACTAATTATAAGCTCCGTGATAACAAAGCCCCTTTAAAGTGCATGCCATAGTGCCTGCACATTTATTGAACATGACTATAAATCTGTTTTTAGAGCTGGGTGTGGTGGCACATGCATTTCATCCCAGCCCTGGGAGCCAGAGGCAGGAGGATCTCTGTGATTTCAGGGCCAGCCTGGCCTACATAGCGAGTTCCAGGCCAGCTTGAAGCTACAGGAAAACCCTATCTCAAAAAGAGCAAAAAAAATAAATAAATAAAATCTGTTTTTAGTGAAAGAGCAAGAACTACACATTGATTCAAAAAAGGAAAAGAGCCGGGTGTGGTGGCCTGTGCCTTTAATTCCAGCCCTTGGGAGGCAGAGGCAGGTGGATCTGTGATATAGAGGCCACCTGTCTCCCATCATGACTTCCAGGTGGGCTGTGACTAAGGAGACCCTGTCAAAACAACAGTCCAAGCTGGGCGTGGTGGTGCACGCCTGTAGTCCCAGCACTTGGGAGGCAAAGGCAGGCGTATCTCTGTGAGTTCGAGGCCAGCCTGGTCTACATAGTGAGTTCCAGGAAAGCTGGGGCTACAGGGAGACCCTGTCTCAAAAAGACGAAAAAAAAAAAAAAAGCAAATACTCTTTTCTAAGACCAAAAAAAAAAAAAAAAAACCAAGAAAAGCAGTAGGAACTTCCCAAACAGTACTGTTGTGTTTACAATAGGATATGTCTACTACTTGTCCCCACCCTGCAAACCAGAATGTGATAAGCCAGGTACATACATATTCTTTAATGGCAAAACCAAAGCAAGATAACACAGTCAAGTGGCACCAGGCATAGTGGCTCACTCCTCTAGTTGAGACAGGAGGATCACCATGATCCAAGGACAGCCTGGATTATGAGTTCCAGTGAGTTCCAGAACAACCTGGTCTACAGAGTGAGACTGTCTCTAAAAACAAAACCAAATGGGACTGGAGAGATGGCTCAGCAGTTAAGAGCACTGGGTGCTCTTGCAGAGGACCTGGGTTTGATTCCCAGTACCCATATGGCAACTAACAACCATCCTAACTCCAGTTCCAGGGGATCCAACGCCCTCTTTTGACCTCTGAGGGCACTGCATGACACAAGTGCACTTATGTACAAGCAAGCAATGCATTCATACGCTTTAAAAAAAAAAAAAAAAAAAAAAAGCCAACACTTGGGAGGCAGAGGCAGGTGGATCTTTGTGAGTTCAAGGCCAGCCTGGTCTACATAGTGAGTTCCAGGACAGGTGGGGCTACAAGGAGACCCTGTCTCAAAAAGACCAAAAAAAAAAACAGATGAGTGAAGCAGCTGGGCATAGGAACAAGAACCATGGCAAATAACAGAGAACCCCTGGCCACAGTTGTCCAACAACAGCAAATTCTCTGCGCATTCTTTTCCCCTTCTGTGTAACGGAAATGTTTTCATTGCATGACTGCTTTAAGGATAGAATTAAATGAGATTATGTCAAATACCAGTATCAGGCCTAACACAGAGGATGAACTCAAAAAATGGACAGGCATGATATACACAGGCCACAGTCAAACTGAAACAGTTTAAGATAAAGATTATGACTTGAATATTATAGTTACAAAAAATATTATCTCCTCAAAAGAGATCCCAGCTTTCAGTCCTAAAACAATGCTATCTACATAATTCTCGAGCCCCATTCCCTAATTCAAAAAAAAGATGATTAATCTCTTATCTTTAGAATAATCTATCTTTAGGCAACTGGTAAAGAGAGGAGTTGATCCATTAATAAATTTAAATCAATTCCTTCAAACTCTAGTATACCTGCTTATT
The DNA here is from genome assembly GCF_000622305.1 of Nannospalax galili. NCBI lineage: Eukaryota > Metazoa > Chordata > Mammalia > Rodentia > Spalacidae > Nannospalax > Nannospalax galili. Next base: position 117,889 of record NW_008358834.1, on the reverse strand, counting down.
CTGTTTGGCTGAGGTAACTGTTCTATGACCTGACTCACGGAACCACACGTATGCAAATCAGAAGATTCCACAGGGTCTGGGGGGAAAAAAAATTTGATATTAGCACAAAAGGCATTTGTCACAGAACTTTAATGCAGATTCAAGAATACAAGCAACACCAATCTAAACTGACACATTAGAACATCATGAATTTTTGAATGCTTACTATATATCAGATAGTGCACTACAGTATGCTTCCTTACATATATTCATCACAGCTGTGTATTCAAATCCACCTGATACAACAGTACCTTAAAAAATGCAAAGGGGTGTGATAGCTTTGAACTGCTCACCTGCAGCTTTGTCTTCTTTCAAATGTTCATTGCACCCACTATTACTGTCTCCTTGCACTTCTGAAGCTGTTTGTTCAGTATTAGATACACTATCCTAGAAAACACACATATAGAATATTCTCACAGTATGTGAAATAATCCAAAATAAGACTTATTACTGCATATGTCAACATGTTGATTTTATTTTTCCCAATTTGTCCAAAAGATAATGATTGCCTAAATACTTAAGCTTTCTGGTTAGTCTGGATTAGGGGGTGAAAAAATTAAAACCCACCTCTGTTCAATCACTTTCAATCAAGGTATCACTCACCAACACAGGGTTCTCTTTGTGCATCTGTAGATTGGGAAGGTGTCGAGACAGCATACTGAAGTGAGAACCAGAATCATCTTCCAGAACTTGGCTTTCAGGTTGAGAATCTTCAATTATCAGGCAAGGAGTATCTTGCTGAGAGAAATCCGAATCCAACTGACTTCCAGTAGGGTCCATCTGCTCCCCTGGAATGGAATAACAAAAGATCAGTCTGTAGAATAACACTACGAGCCTTCCTCACACAATCTGAGCTTAATAATGGGGCGGAAGTCTAAGAGCTGGGAAGGGGACCAATCGAGGCTCCTTGGAGTAAGAGGTATTTGCAATCAATGAAGTACTTTCCTGCGCAACCTCCCAACCCAGCGTTCCTTCGATATTTACAAGCCTCCCTATGCCCCCCCTCCCCACTTTCTCAGCACCTTCCCGCAGACACCCTTTCCCTCCTTCCTAACCTCTTCTCCCCGCCCCTTTTTCCACCGCCCCCCCAACTCTCCACGCGTCCTTCGGCGGCTCCGGCGCCCCGAGAAGGCCGCTTGGCATCGCGGCCCACGACAAGCCCCACAGCCCGGCTGTCCTCACGACCACTGGGCCGCGGCCGCCTCCCCACCCCCTCCTCAGACCCGCCAACCCTGTCCCCGCCGCCGCCGCCGCCGCCGCCGCCGCCATGCTTGCCACCCCGCCCCCTCCGGGCAGCCAGCCCTGCCGGACCCACAGCCGAGCCTCTACAACCGGCTCGGGCCGGTTCGGTCCCCGCGATACCTGGCATCCCGGCGGGAGGTCCCTCGCGCTGGAACTAGAGGTCTCTGCACGCTCCCCAGGCCCCTCCAGGTCGATCCCCAGGTCGCCACTGTAGCCACCGCCACCACCGGCCCCGAACTCCCCCTTTTCCCGTCACGTCACGCAGGGTCGGATCGCCCATTCGCTACTACTGCCAGTCACTCAAGAGATCCTGTGGGTGACAGGCAGCTGAGGTGGAGTGCCCGCCCCCGCGTAAGAAAAAGGAACACGGCGGCGCGTTTCCATGGCAGCATGGACGGTGCAGGCCCTCCCCCTAAAGCAGCCAGAATGACAGTATCCTTGAACCGAAGGGACCTTGAGAGGGTATGAAATCAAGTCCCCTTGCTCCAGGACAACGGCAATTCCCACAGCTCGGACAGCTGAGAGCCTCCGCCTGCTTCCTACCATTCACTCGCCGTTAAGGCCCTTCGCTGACGGCCGTGGAAAAGGAGTTTCCCAGCTTCCAAAGAAAGGGCAAAGAGGAAGACTGAGACTAGCTAGTCCTTGGGAGCTGGGGAGATGAAGAGCGGAGACTGGGTTTTACCAGTGTGGGTCAGGATCCCGTTGGTGTGCCTCTCCTGAATTCAGAGGGCCTCGATTTTCACAATTCATGCCTCTGCCAGTTTTTTTCTGTTGAGGTTTCGTTGTGGTTTCACAGTATCTGAAGGCCCTTAATACGTCTTATTGTTCCCGCTCCCTTTCGGGCCTGCAGAGAAGGAAGGTATTTCCAGCTTCCTACTTGAGTATCTTTGCCCTTTCTTTTATGGGATTGCAGCAGCCCCACACGTTTTGCGCCTCCTGTTAGAACTGAGTATTGTGATTCTCAAACTAGTGGTGAAGAGAACAGCTGTCGCCCCTATTAACTCAAAAACCTAAAAGATCCAAGCCCTGAGATTTAATTATCCTAATTATGGTGTCAGGGTCTTATAAAGGGTGTGGCAGCTGTGACAGCTATTAATGAACTAGGCCCATGAGACATATGTGTTTTTTGTTGTTTTAATTTAAATAGTGGTTGGATCTGAGCTAGAATTCTAACCAAGCAGCTGTCTGTAGGGAAAGCACCTAACAATGCCAAGTACATACATAGTAGGCATTAAATAGGAGTTCATTTTCTCTACACCAGACTCAGAAATACTTAGGCACAGCCCAACCATAATTCCCTACTTCTATAAATGCCCAGTTCAGCACTTGAAATAATCTAAGCTGAAGAGAAGCATCTACCAGCCAGTTTTCTCCCATTGCTTTAAATTACAGTGATGACATTTTCCTAAACCAAATATCAAAGCATGTTGTCTGAGTATATACTATTTATGGGAACAAAAGGACTGGATCAAATGAAATTGTTCTGAAAAAAATCTGTAATCTAGATTTAGAATTCTAGAATGTTTTACTACTGGAGCAAAAATGAATCAGAGCTACACTCACTTTTTAATCTTAAAATCATTTATAATTGACTTCAATCTTTCGACACTCCTGATGCTACAGAATATCAGAGACCAGATCAGGTGAATATTAACTATACTAGGGGTAGAATGTAAATCCATCTGCTCAACTTGAGAGGGCCAAATAATCAGGTCTTGTGATAGCAAACTGGCATTGGTTCCCATAAAAATTCCCTCAAATGCTGAGTGTGGTGGTGTATGCCTGTAGTACCAGCACTTGGGAGGCAGAAGCAGGCAGATCTCTGTGAATTCAAGGACAGCCTGGTCTACATAGTGAATATGGGGCTACAGGGAGACCCTGTCTTTTTAAAAAAAAAAAAAAAAAAAAAAAAAAAAAAATTCCCTCAAAGTCACCATCTTTTTGCTATTCTCTAACTTCATGTTGCATTTCTCCTTCCCCACTTGAGACATAAATACATGGGTCTTTCTGATTACTCGGTTAAAAAATTGTATGTGTGTCAAAACTCATAAAATTTTAAAAAGTAAATTAAAGTTCAATAAACATGACTAAAATTAAGTAAATAAGCTTGAACCATTCCCATTACTAAATAAATTGGGGGGGGGGGTGTTGTTCTCTTTAAATACTGGGAGAAAAATTGTGAATTCCTTGTTAGGCAGTGTAGCAATTAATCATTAAGTTACCAGAAAGATCAGAAAATACAAGCAGGCCGGGTATGGTGGCGCACACCTTTAATCCCAGCACTCAGGAGGCAGAGGCAGGCGGATCTCTGTGAGTTCAAGGCTGGCCTGGTCTACAGAGTGAGTTCCAGGCAACTGGAGCTACAGGGAGACCCTGTCTCAAAAAGACAAAAAAAAAAAAAAAAAAAAAAAAAAAAAAAAGTAGAAAGAAAATACAAGCAGGATGGTTACCCACTGAGGCTATGACTAATTAAACCTAGGTGAGTCAAAGCCTTTCTAGGCTCCTAAACTGCAAAGAAGCATCAGGGCATCTATTTACAGGTATATCTTTATCTAAGCCACCCCATGCAGAGAAAAATCTAATCTACCGCTAATGTCCTCCCAGGAAAGAAAATCTCATCAGACCCAATAAGACCCAAAGCTTAACACTCCTTATTGTCAGAAGTTTTTCTTCTAATTATCTCACCTAAGTCCTCTCTTCTGAAGCTTAAAGCCATTTTCTCTCATACTGTCTTCAATTGCTCTCCTTCAAGCCTAGAGAGAGTCTCCCCAAGTTGTGATCATCCCATTGGGTCCTACAATTTTGTAATAAATTTAAACCAGTCAAAAACAAAAATGCAACATGTCTTTATCAGTCTTTAAAATTACATGAATTTATTGTGTGTGCATGTGTATGTGTGTAGGTATGAGTGTGCCATGGCACATGTGTAGGTCAGAGGACAATTTATGGGAGTTGGTGCTTTCCTACCATCATGTGGGTCCCAAGGATGAAACTCCAGGTCATCAGTCAAGTCTAGCAGCAAGCACCAGTACCCACTGAGGCCATCTCACTGGCTCGCAATCATTTCTTTGAGATTTCATCAAAAACTTTTCTAAATGAATTCCTGCCAGTTTAACCTTCCCTCACCAACCTTTTAAGATGCTTTAAGGTTTTCCAGTAGACACTCATAGTTTTGGACCTCGGTGGCAGAGAACGCTATTGATGATCTGACAAGTACTTAACAATAGGAACATAATCATCTCTTTTATGCTACAAGAGTAAAGTATTACAAAATGATTGATAATTAATCCATAATTGATACTAACCCCTAGGCTGTCTTCTGTTGTGCTTCATGTTCAGTCATATACCAATGTTATAACTAATAACATGTATTATTACAGTTTTACTATGTGGCAGATAATGTGCTGTTTTATATAATCTCACCTAATAGCCTCATAATTCTATGAGAATTACAGATGAGCAAACCAAAGCTTTGAGAGATGGCATAAAATTGTACAATGTCTCCTAGTTTAATAAGGGAGTCAAAACTTGAACCCAGTCCATAGCTATAGAGGTTGTATACATAACTGAGGAAGAGCAGTGACAAGCTGCAGAAGTTAACATAAAGCTTTTGCTTTGTTTCAGAATGTGTTTTCATTCAAATACTGTAGGTATTTCTAATATTCTAGTAATTTATAATTAAAATAATGTGGCAAAAACAATGTGATGAAAATACTGAGATCTGGGCTGGAGGGATAGCGCAGCCATTAAAGGCTAAGGCTAACTAACAACCAAAACTAAAATACTGAGATCCTTAGGAAGGAGTTACATCAACAGAGAGGTGCTGATATAATCAAGATGTGAAAGCAAACCTACTTAAGATAGTTTGTTAACTTGGTTAACCTTCTACCTCTAGGACAATAAACCTACCAGTACCTGAGACCCCTACAGTAGAAGCAATCCTAGACAGCACCCCTCATCTCTACAGAACTTCCCATCATATTTTTAAATTAAAATTTATATATATGTATATGTGTGTGCGTGTGTGTGTGTGTGCATGATGTGTGTAGGTGTGCACATGGAGGTCAAAGGACAAGTTTGTGGAGTTGATTCTCTTCTACCTTTATGTGGGTTAGGGGATCAAACTCAGGTTGCCAGGCTTGTACAGCAAGCTCTTTAATCTGCTGAGCCATGACACCAGCCCTCCTTTATCTACTTTCTTCGGTAAACTTTTTATTTTGAAAAAAATTGACAGTAAAGGCTGGAGAGGTGGCTCAGTGCTTAAGAGAAATGGACACTCTTGCAGAGGACTCAGCTTTGGGACCTAGCACCCACATGGCAGCTAACAACCCTCTGAAACTCCAGTTCTAGGGGATGCAACGCCCTCTTATGGGTTCCACAGGCATTGCACACATGGTTGAACCTACATGCAGGCAAAACAGTCATACACATAAAATAAATTTAAAATTTTTTTAATTCAGTATCAAAAAGAAATGTTGCATTGTTCTGGGTGTGATGGCTCACATCTAAAATTCCAGCGCTTGGGAAGCTGAGGCAAGAGGGTCAGGAATTCAAGGCTAGTTTTAACTACATGAGACTTCATCTCAAAAAACTAAAAAGGGGACTAGAGAGATAGCTTAGCACTTAAGAGCACAGGCTATTCTAGAGGATTCAGGTTTGATCCACAGCAGCCATATGTTCCCTCTCTTCTGGCCTCTGCTGGCATTGCATGACATGAGTGCATTACATACATGCAGGCAATACACTCATACACATAAAAATAGGTTAAATATTAAAAAAAAATAAAGGGGCTGGAGAGATGGCTCAGCGGTTAAGAACACTGAATGTTCTTGCAGAAGACCTGGTTTTGAATCCCAGCACCCACATGGCAGCTAACAACTGTCCATAACTCCAGCTCCAGGGGATCCCACAGCCTCTTCTGTCCTCTGCCGGCATTGCATTACACGGGTGCACTTACCTACATGCAGGCAATGCATGCATACACATCCACCAGATGGACCTGAACCAGTATCCAGTCTACAAAGAGGAGGGTCAACACAGAGGAATCATTTCTTCCATGCTTCTAAGCGAAGCCAGCCATGATTGAGTAGGATCTTTGACTTATCCTCACATAGAGGGAACTGGTAAAAGAACGGAGCCAGGTACTCCTCCCAAGCCTGTGTTACCCCTGAGGAAAAGATCCTGAAATGACCTTAAGGGTTAAAATGGCATATGTCTTACCATTATTAAAAAGAGTGAATTTAGTTCCAAAAAAAATTTTTTTAAGTAATTAGGTAATCACCAGGCATGGTGGCGCACGCCTTTAATCCCAGCACTTGGGAGGCAGAGGCAGGTGGATCTTTGTGAGTTCAAGGCCAGCCTGGTCTATATAGTGAGTTCCAGGACAGCTGGGGCTACAAGGAGACCATGTCTCAGAAAAACCAAAAAAAAAAAAAAATTGGTTTATCTGGGCCAATTGTAGAGTCTTAAACACCCAAAAGGAAAATATAACCAAAGATTAATGGGGCCAATATAATTTTTTAAGAGTCCATGTGTATAGCTAAAGGTTACATAACAAGAAACAATGCCAGACAGGAGATACCTTCCTTTGAGTTATTGGCCAGGGTGGCCCAAAAGACTCTCAGACAGTAACCCAGCATAAAACTGGGAAAATGAACAGCAGACCCCAATCTTATCTAAAGGAATATTGACAACTGATTGCTGCTAGATGAGGAACTGCTGATCTTCCTAAAACAAGGATCTCTAGATAGGCTGACTAGATTCAGAAGGACAAGCACTGGGGAATGCCTGGGGGCGCCGACAACACAGTGGACAGTAACAGGGATGACAGAGTATCTGGGCTCCAGTTGGGGGGTC
>NW_008358834.1:74311-110541 GCF_000622305.1 Nannospalax galili | reverse complement strand
TCATAACCGACTTTGACTAGGAATCATCAGGTACACATAAAGACACATGTGCAAACATCTAAGCGTTAGTAGCATTAAAAATGTAGGAAACAGCATGTTTTAAAATGAAATGGAAGCCAGCCGTGGTGGTGAAAAACTCACTCAATATTATGTCTTACATGGTTTATACTGAGTTCAATATTGTATAACTGTATTAATTCAACTGTGAACCTAAAAATTACATCCAGTTTTGAAAGAGATGCATTTTTGATCTGGAAATTGTTATTGAATATGTTAATGCTGTAATGAAATAGCCACGTAAAAGCTGGGCATGGCCATGCATGCCAGTTACCCCAGCAGTGGGGGAGCAGAGACGGGCCAGGCAAGCTAGTCAAAACATCAAGCTTCTAGTTCAGTCAGAGACCCTGTCTCAAGGGACAATGACAGAAAGCAACAGAGAATGTTGCTGGATGTCTTCCTGCTTGGAAATATCTGTCGGCTCTAATACTGAGAGCAGGGCCCTGTGCTTCCATGTTGCTAAAAGTGAGGAACTTAAAAGAGCTGGTGGTTCACGCCTTTAATCCCAGCACTTGGGAGGCAGAGGAAAGCGGATCTCTGTGAATTTGAGGCCAACCTGGTCTACATAGTGAGTTCCAGGCCAGCTGGGGCTAGAGGGAGACCCTGTCTCAAAAAAACAAAAACACCACTCTAAAAAAGGCAGGGGGGGGGCAGACAGAGAAGGCTACTGGAGAAATATTGCTCTTCTTGTAGAGTACCTGGGCTTGTTTCCCAGCACCCACATGGTGGCTAACAAACATCAGTAACTCCAGTTTTTTATTGTGGGAAAATAACGCCAAACACAGTGGCTCACACCTGTAACCCCAGACTCAGAGGGCTTTGGCAGGAGGAGTGCTATGAGTTTTAGGCCATGCTGGGATACAGAATAAGACCTTGTCTCAACATCACCCCTACCCCCCCACACACAAAAAAGAAAGAAGCATAAAATTTATTATTTTAACCATTTTTGGCTTGGATTTTTTTTTTTTTTTTGGTCTTTTTGAGATAGGGTCTCCCTGTAGCCCCAGCTGGCCTATGTAGACCAGGTCTCTATGTAGACCAGGCTGGCATTGAACTCACAGAGATCCACCTGCCTCTGCCTCCCAAGTGCTGGGACTAAAGGTGTGTGCCACCACGCCCAGCTCTTAACTATTTTTAAGTATACAGCTTGGTAATGCTGGGTACATTCACAGTCTTCAACATTCATCATCTTCATCCAGTTCCAGAATTTCATTTTCATAAGCTAAAACTCTGTCTCCATTAAACACTAACACCTTGTTCTCCTTGCCCTGAAACCTCAGGCAATTACCATTCTACTCTGTTGCTACCAATCTGCCCACTGTAGGCACCTTATATAAGTGGGATCTTATATTTGTCTGGCTTCTTTCGATTAGCACCATAGCATCTTTACTTTTGATTTTTATTATTTTTAAATATTTTATTACATTTATTTGTGTGTATGTATGTGCTTGTACTATGGTGCATGTGTGGAGGTCAGGAGACAACTTGCACAAGTCAACTCTCTCACACCATCATGTGGATCCCAGGAATCAAACTCATGTTGTCAGGCTTGGTAAGTGCCCTCATCTGCTGAGTCATCCCCCACCCCTTCTATTTTGAAGGTTTCATATAGCCCAGGCTGATTTCAAATTTGCTGATTTCAAATTTTCAGAGCAGAGGATGGCTCTGAACTCCTGCTCCTCCTCCCTCTACCACCCAAGTGCTGAGACCATAGGAATGTACTACCACACCTGACTTCCAAGTAGAATTTTAATTGTGATATGAGCTGCAGTTTTCTCCTGTCTCTTTTGTGTGTATGTGATATGCATGCACATTTGCTGAGTATGAATTTAGAAACCAGAGGACAACCTCAGGTGTCATTCCTCCTCAGGTCCCACTCACCTTGGGTTTAGAGACAGGATCTCCCACTGCCCTGGGGCTGACCTGGTTTGGCTAGACTGTCTGGCCAGCAAGCCTCAAGGACCCACTTGTCTCAGCCTCCCCAGTACCAGCTTTTTACATGATTCTAGGGATTAAACACAGGTCCTCATGCTTGTACACTTTGACTGAGCTATTCCCCAAGCCCCCTCTTCCTTAGCCTAAACTAAGCATGATAGAATGTGCCTGTAATTCCACCATTTAAGAGCTTGAGGCAGGAGGATCAAAAGTTTGAGGCCAGGCTGGGCTACATAGGGAGACCCTGCCTAAAAAAAGTTTAAATCAAATATTTAGACCAAATAGCTAAACTATATCAGGAGCCACTTATCTAAAAAATAGAAAGGTCAAAACAAAAACTGATCATATGGGACTAGCATGATGACTCAGCAGGTAAAGGAGTTTGCAGCCAAGCCTGAGGACTTGAGTTTGATCCCTGGAATACATAAGCTTTCCTCCAACCTCCCCATCTGCATACACACACAATAAATAAATAACAAATAAATAATAAATAATTGGTGGAGGCTGCCACACCCTCCTGACTTCTCTTCTTGTCATAGTCCTAGCCCTACATTCTAGCAACATCTCCCCTCCACTCTACTTCTCTGTCAATTCTCTCTGGCTTTTTTTCCCCTCCAAACTGTACTTTCTCAATACTGATAACCCCTTAACCCTTTTCAGGTAGGCTTCAATTACTCCAAATCTAGTACCTAGCACAATTCCAGGCACAAAATAATTACTCTAAAAGTTTTGTTGACTTATTCTGAAATTTCCTTGTCAATGATGTCATTATTTTACTTCTGAGGCATTCCAGTGCTGTTGCTGATTCTTTCCATCTTAAAATTCTCATCCTGTCACTTGGGAGCCAGAGGCAGGTGGATCTCTGTGAGTTTGAGGCCAAGCTGGTCCACATAGTTCCAGGACAGCTGAGGCTACAGAGAGACCCTGTCTTAAAAAGACCAAAAAAAATTCTCATCCTGTGACTCAAGATTTCCTGGCTCTCCTCCTCTACCTCAGCTTCTTTCCAATCCCTAACTTCCTTGAAGCCAAGACTGCAGGATAATAATCAAAAGTGGTATCAACATGCACAAGCAAACCTTGAAAACACCACACTAAGTGAAATAAGTCAGACAAATGTTTGATTTCACTCATGGGGAGTAGAGAGCAGGCACAGAAAGAGTGGTAGTTTCCAGGGGTTGGGAGAAGTAGGGAAATGAAAGTTGTAGTTGAATGAGTTAAAGAATTTCTGTTCGGAAAGACCCAAAAGTTCTAGAGATAGATGGTGGTGGTTGCTGCACATAATGTGTATGTATTTAATGTTATTGAACTATATGCTTAAAAGTTAAAATGAGGGTTCAAAGATATAGTTTAATGGTGGAGTGCTTGTCTAGCATGTCTGAGGTCTTGGGCATGATCCCTAGAACCAAAAGGCATAAGGGGTAGGGAGCAGAGAAAGGTTAATGGTGAAGTTTTTGCCATGTGAATTTTTTTTTTTTTTTTTTTTTTTTTTTGTCTTTTTGAGACAGGGTCTCCCTGTAGCCCCAGCTGTCCTGGAACTCACTATGTAGACCAGGCTGGCCTTGAACTCACAGAGATCTGCCTGCCTCTCCCTCCTGAGTGCTGGGATTAAAGGCATGTACCACCAACGCCCGGCAGCCATGTGAATTTTTTACAATATAAAAAGGGTTTAGGGCTGTGGAAATGGTTCACTGCCCAAGAGTGAGGGCCCAAGTTCAGATCAGAACCCATGTAAAATTCTGGGTGGGCATAATGGATGGCCTGTGATTCCAGAAGGCAGAGACAGGAAATAGCCAGAGCAATCTGGCTAGCAAGATTAGCCAGCTCTGGGTTTGTGAGAGACCTAGCTTCAATAAAGTGGAGGAACGATCAAGGATGATTCCTGATATCAAACCCCGGCCTCCACATGTATGCTCATACTTATGTATGTGCACCAATACACCTGTGTGCCCAGACAGCAAACATTCATACACACACAAAAAGAACAGGGGTGGGCTAGGTGTGATGGTGCACACCTTTGATCCCAGCATTCAGCAGAGGCAGGCGTTCAAAGACAGCCTGGTCTACATACTGAGTTCCAGGCCAGCTGGGACTATAGGGAGACCCTGTCTCAAAAAGACAAAAAACAAAACAAAACAAAACAAAACAAAACAAAACAAAACAAAAAACAGGTGGGCAGGAAGTTTTGGAGCTGGTTGAACAACCTGAGGCACACATAAAAATAGTAAGTTTTTTATTTAAAAAAAAAAAAAGACAGTTTGTCAAGGGCTGGAGGATGTAGCTCAGTTGGTAGAGTGGCTTGATCCTCATAAACCAGGCATGACAGCACTCACCTGTAATCCCAGCTACTGAGGAGGCTGAGGCAAGAGCACTGAGAGTTTGAAGCTAACCTAGGCAACATAGCAAGCCCCTGTCTTGAAGTAAAAATACAGTTAAAAAGCCCTGGAAGCAGCCAGGCGTGGTGGCACATGCCTTTAATCCCAGCACTTGGGAGGCAGAGGCAGGAGGATCTTTTTAAGTTTGAGGCCAGCCTGGTGTACATAGTGAGTTCCAGGACAGCTGGGGCTACAGGGAGACCCTGTCTCAAAAAGACAAAAAAAAAAAAAAAAAAAAAAAAAAAAAAAAAACCTGGAAGCAAGGTGTAGTGGCACACACCTTTAATCCCAACACTCAGAAGGAGGTTCAGGAGTTAAAGTGATCCTTGACTAGATTGTTCAAGGCCAGCCTGGGCTAGATGGCACTAGAGATGTAGCTCAGTCTTAGCGCACTTGCCAGAACATCCCTGAGGCCCCAGATTTAATACACAGTTTTAAAAAATAAAAACAAAACAAAATTGGGCCTTGTAGTGCAGGCATGTTATCCCTGAACTCTACAGATTGTGGTGGGAGGAGGAGAATGAGTTGAAACCAAAGGGTAAGGGAAGGAGCTCAGTGGCAGAGCGACATTCTTGCATGTAAAAAAAAAGGGTCTCTTTATAACCACAGCTGGCCTGGATTCGCTATGGAGACCAGGCTGGCCTTGAACTCACAGAGATCTGCCTGCCTCTGCCTCCAAGTGCTGGGATTAAAGGCATGGACCACCACACCTGGCCTTGCATGCAATATTACCTAGGTTCAATCCCAGTACTTCTAAAACACAAAAAACAATAAACCTGAGACAGAGAGAGAGGGGGGGAGAGAGAGAGAGAGAGAGAGAATCTACATGGTCTCAAAGTATTTTCCTAATTATTACAAAAAGAAAAGTGGTACACCTGATGGTCACCAGCTCAACCAAGCGATCCCAATTAACATCACTAAAGGATGGTTTGGGGTCAGGAAGTCAAAGTCAAGGCCAGCTAGGACAACATAACAAAAGAAAAGAAAGATTGAGTGTGGGAAACAGACTTGAGCCTAGGGTGATATTGTAACTGTCAGGGTCACATGGTTTCCAGGAATCTAGGCTCTGGAATCTGAAACCCAGTATGCTAATGAGGCATCCTACCCTCTATTCCGTGATAGGATGTTAAGTCTGTTATGCTAATAGGATAATACTAATAAGGTATCCTACTTGCCATACTGTGATAGGATGCTAAACCTGTTATGCTAATAAGGTATCCTACTTGCTGTGCTGCGATTGGACCACTACCCCTATATAAGCTTGTGCCTTCCTGCAATAGACCAGACCTGTGTCACTGAACCTGGTTTCTTGTGTCAGAATGCAGCTCTGCTGACATAGTTTCCTCACCAGCCCTGGGGTCCAGGACTGGCAGAAGCAGCAAGGACAGGAGGCAGGACAGGGCAAGCAGAAGAGCTGCCTCAGCCCAGGGCAGGCAGAAGAGCGGCCTCAGCCCAGGGCAAGCTGAGGAGTGGCTGTTGCTGACGGTGACCGCAGTTGAGCAATAGAGACTCAGTGCTTGCTGCTTTGCAGAGGACCTGAGTTCTTTTCTGTGCCTGGCAGTCATTTAGGATGGTTCACAACCACCTGCAACTCCAGCTCCAGATCCAACACTGCCTTCATGCTTCCACCGGCACTGCACTCACAAGTACACATTTACACAGGCAAGCACACATATAATTAAAAATAAAATAAATCTTAAAAAACAAGAAAAACTGAGGAATCATTTTAGACTTTAGAAGACTATGCCAATTAAACGCTCTGCATACTACATTAATGCAGAATTAAATCCTGGACAAGAATTGGGTTTTTCTTCTGTAAATGACTCTCCTAGGAACACCTGTGATGTTTTAAAGAAAGGTCTTTCAGTTATGTAACATCTGAATCAATGTTACTTTCCTGAGCTTAATACTTACACTGTGGCTATATAAAAACACAACAAAATGAGAGTGTTACCAAATTATCCAAGATTGAAACTGGGTAGGCTCAGTACTAAGCAAAACTACAAGTTAGCCACACCCAACACGAATAAAATGAGGATAAGGGAATGATTATTCTTAGAGCCTTTGGAAATTGCCAGGAATCAAAGCCAATATGGTATTTACAGATTAGAAGCCAAATGCAAACAAACATAAAAATCACCTACTCCTAAACTCTTAAAGCCCAAGAGGAAGAAAGGAGTTTTTTAATATTTTGAGGCTAAGAAATAAAAAAGAATAAGAGGCTAGGTATGGAGGCTGTAATCCCAACATTTGGGAGGTGGGAGCAGGAAGATCAGGAAGTCAAGGCCAGCCTTGGCTATGTAGTGAATCCAAGGCCAGCCTGGACTACATGAGACCTGTTTCAAAAAAAAGAAGAGGGGACAGAGGACAAGGAGAAAGGAGAAAGGAGAGGGAAGAAAGGAGGCAGCTATAATGTTCTGGTGGCTAAGCTGCTAAATGTTTCCTCGTCTACTGAGTGAGTGAGTGTAAGAGGTCCTGCTCACACAGGCTAGTGCTCCATGCTGCTTCTCATCTTGTCACTGCCCCTTCATTCTATTGAGTCACACCACCCATTCTGCAGTGTGTTTGGTAGGGCTGGATCTCAAGGGCTGATATGGAGGGCTAGGGATGTACCTAAGTGGTAGAGTGCTTGCCTAGCATGTGTAAGGTCCTGGGCACAATCCCCAACTCCACAGAAGAGGTAGGCAGTCACAGTGACTATCATGGCAGAGTTTGTGGCTGTTGTTTGCTTTGTGGAGTTTTTGGTATTGTGATTGTTGTTGTTTTGTTTTGAGGCAGAGTTTCATATATCCCAGGCTGACCTCAACTGTATAGCTGACAATGACCTTGAACTTCTGATCCTCCTGTCTCCACCACCAGAATGCTGATATTCTAAGTGTTCACCACCACATCCAGTTTAGACAAGTTTCAATAAAGGAGGAGAAAAACCTAGTCATATATGGTGGTGCACATCCCCATGCCTCAAAAACAAAACAAAGGCTAATACAGGTTGCACAAACCTAGTGAACTAACTAGTAGCAAGGATAGTACCTTGTTCACAGATGAGCTCAATATACAGGCTCTGATAAACACAATGCCAGAGGAAGTCAGAAAACTCTACCTCTGATTCTTCCACAAATTTCCCCACAAACTCAAGTTCATTCATTTCAATTCATTTCTACGCAAGGTGCTATTTTTGCTGCCTGGTAGTGATCAAGAGGGATTGAGGTAAAAGATGAATAAAATCCAATTCTTTTTGAGACAGGGTCTCCCTGGAGCCCCAGCTGGCCTGGCACTTACTATGTAGACCAGGCTGGTCTTGAACTCACAGAGATCTACCTGCCTCTGCCTCAGAGTGCTGGGATTAAAGGCGTGTGCCACTACACCCAGCTCTAATTCATGTCTTTAAGAAACTTACAATCTACAGGAAATATGAAGCTGGGTGTGGTAGTATACAACCAGCTCTTGGGAGGCAGAGACTTAGGAAGATCAGGAAGTCGAGGCCAGTCTAGGATACAAAGTGAATCCAAGGCCGGTCTGGATTACAAGACCCACCCCACACCCACCAAAAAAAAGAAAAAGAAAAACACAAAACAACAATTGCTGGGGAATGTATAATTCAAGATATAATAAAAGTATTACAAGGGCAGGACGGCTCAGCAGGTAAAAGGCATTTGCCTTCAAACCTGACAACCTGAGTTTGATCCCTGGGATCCACATGGTGGAATTAGAGAACTAATTCCTACAAGTTGTCCTTTGACTTCCAGAGAGGCACAGTGGCACTTGTGCACACCCACACATACATACATAAATAAATAAATAAATAAATAAATAAATAAATGTAATGAAAACTTTAAAAGCATATTTTAAAACATACTACAAGAATTTTAAGAAATCAAAAGAATTTTAGTCATGTCATTCCAATCAAAATTTATTGAGGACTTATTGTATTCTAAATTCCATTTTGTATTGCTCCCTTCTTGATCTCCTTTGGCCTTACTGCCATCACTACCATCTATATGCCAACAATCACTTCCAACTTTATATTTTTATCCCACACCTCTCTCCCAAGTTCCAAACTAAAACATGTAACTTCTTATTCAATATCTTCATATGGATGTCCATCCAATTGACACCTCAAAGTCAATAGGCTTAAAATTAAACTCATCTTTTCTACCAAATAGACTCCACCAGCAAATACTAAGTTCTTCCTTCCAGTTGATTATTTCAATATTATTTTTATTTTATATGTATGAGTATTTTGTCTGCATGTATGTCAGTGCACCACAAGTGTGCAATGCCCAAAGAGGTCAGAGGAGGGAATCAGATTTCCTGGAACTGGAGTTATGGATGATTGTTAACTGCCATGCGGATGCTGGACATTGAACCTAGATCCTCTGCAAGAGCAGCCAGTGCTTTTAACTGCTAAGCCATTGTTCCAGCTTCAGGAGTTGCTTATTTTATAAAAAGGTTGGAGATATTGTTGTTGTTGTTGTTGTTGTTGTAGCTTTTTATTTGTTTGTTTGAGACAGGGTTTCCCTATAGCCCCAGCTGGCCTAGAACTCACTATGTAGACCAAGCTGGCTTGGAACTCACAGAGATCCTGCCCCTGCCTCCCGAGTGCTGAGAGTAAAGGTTTGCACCACCACACCCAGCTATAAATAAAATATTTTTTAAAAAGATTACCATATTATCCACTCCTATAGGGAAGAAAGAAAGAGAATTCATTTTTTTCATAATACTGTGCAAGAGAAAGATAAATCCAGTATCTTTGTTCTACTCATTACTTTATGTGAACAAGTCATAATTAGGATAATTATTCAAGAAGTATTTATTATGGGTCTCCTCTGGAGTCCATACAGGGATAAATACAAAGTGCTTCCCCATCTCAATCTTTCAAGAGATTACTTTACTCGGTGACTCTTTAGGGGTTATTTTGCCCCAGGTCTTCACAGGTAAGCCTTCTGTTCAAGCTGGAAGGTGACCCCATAACTGCTAGTATATATTATGATCATAGTATTTTTCCCCAAAGCCAAGGATAAGCCTCTGACATAGCAATCCTGTAATCCAACACTCTTCTCTCTGTGTAAAGAGTGCTTCATAGGCAGAACCAAAATGAGGATAGGGTAGGAATCTGAGCTCCTCTTAGATATTTTGGTTGATAAGACCATGCAACCTAGCAGAGCAGGCAGGAGTTCTGCCACATGAGCTCAAACCTCCAGAAAAACTAATGGCATCCATCAGGCTAGAAGTAAGGGAAGAACTTACATCTTTTCTGTAGGAATTACTGGAGCTGGTTTTAGTCTGACAGAAACCTTAAACTTTGCAAATTTTGTAATGTTCTCTCTTCCCATAAACACACAATTCAAGATGAGTCTAATTAATTATAATAAAGCTCTGAATTTTCTCATGAGGATAATATCAATACATAATTACTAAATATAAAACCTTCAGAAAAACTTTAGAAATACTCCTTCTATTTTGCCTAACTTACCTATCAGATAATATCACTATGCATCAGGACTTGATAGAGGCTTGGGCTGAGAGTTCTCTAATGTGTTTAAACACAGCCAAAGTTATAATACCTTTCATACCACTTGAGACTTGTTCTCTGTGTGTGTGTGTGTGTGTGTACATGTTGGTACATATATGTGTGCTAGTGTGTATGTGTGTATTCATGTGGTGCTGGTACATGTCCATGTATCCACGTGTGCGAAGGTTAACCTCAAGTGTTGTTCCTCAGCACTGTTATCTACCTTGTTTTTTGTTTTTTTTTTGTGTGTGTTTGCTTTGTTGTTGTTGTTGTTGTTTTTGTCTTTTTTTGAGACAGGGTCTCCCTGTAGCCCCAGCTGTCCTGGAACTCACTATGTAGACCAGGCTGGCCTTGAACTCACAGAGATCTGCCTGCCTCTGCCTCCCAAGTGCTGGGATTAAAGGCATGCGCCACCATGCCCGGTGTTTTTTTGTTTTTTGTTTGTTTGTTTGTTTGTTTTTTGTCTTTTTGAGACAGGGTCTCCCTATAGCCCCAGCTGCCCTGAGCTTGCTATACAGAACAGAATGGCCTTGAGCTCACAGAAATCCACCTGTCTCTGCCTCCTGAGTGCTGGGATTAAAGACGTGTGCCACCACACCTGGCTCTACCTTGTTTTTTTTTTTTTTTTTTTTTTTTTTTTTTTTTTTTTTTTTCTTATTTTCTTATTCTCATGTGTATGAGTGTATTGCTGTATGAATTTAAGTGTACCCATGTTATGCAAAGACTGCAGAAGTCAGAAGAGGGTGTGGGATCCCCAGGAACTGGACTTATGGACGGTTGTTAGCTGTCATATAGATGCTGGGAATTGAACCCGGATCCTCTGCAAGAGCAGCCAGTGCTCTTAACTGCTGAGCCATCTCTCCTGTCCCCTACCTTGTTTTTTGAGACAGGGCTTCTCACTGGCACCTGGCACTCAGGCTAAGTTGGCTGGCCAGGGAGCCCAGGGATCTTTCTATCTCTGCTTCCTTAGTACTGGGATTACAAGTGTACACCACAGTGGGCTTTTTTTGTGAGTTGTGGGAATTAAATTCATGTTCTCAAGATTACACAGCAAGCACTTACAGACTGAGCTATCTTCCCAGGCCTTTATTGTTTGCCTTACGCACACTTTAGTGCATGCCTAGGAAAAATCTGTAATGGTGCCTTCCTCTTGCACCTCTTCTGAACTCCTCTTTCAGTGGTGGACCCTTAGAGACCCTCTGTAGAATTCAGTGACCCTTCAACACACACATATAGTTCAAAAGTATTAGTTGTACCACAATATCCGCCAATCTTACCTGACAAGACTATGAAAGAAGCTACAGAATGAGGAAGTTCCTAAAAAGACCATATGTGATGGACAAAAGGATTCAGTTATGAGACATGCCAGTGGACTGCATAGTCACCTCCAACAACTACATCCAGCTTTAAGAATATTTTCTGATAATATAATGATGACAATGGAATCATCACCCAGAAGAGGATGATGAAGAGGTACCTGCAGCCAATCTTTCCATGACATTATCTGCCTTTGGCAAATGGCCTGCTGAGTACTTATCCAGCACACATATGTACTTTTAGTAAGCCATCACAGTCTACATTTGCAGTGGTAATTAAGACTCAATTCTAGCAGGGCCTGAAATCAGTCCTGAATTTTGACCCGTAACATTTAATCTGTCCAATTCCTCCCTATACCATTCAGATCTATTGTCTCACCTCTGTTAGACTTGATGAAAGCAGACCCTGTGCTTAACTGCCGCTTACCCTTAGACCGAGACCCTCTGCTAGTTAAAAGCCTCATCTCTACAGTTGCTATGGAAACTATCCTCTTCCGCTCCCCATAATCCAATTCTGGCTCTCTGTTCCACATGGTACTCTTTTGTGATTGTAGACGAGAAGGACTGCATGTTTTTCCATGCTGCTTTCCAGTTTCAGGTCTGCACCTGGTGGTGGGTGGGATGAGGCACCCACCATCTGATATTCTGCGAGTACTCTTGTTTTCCTTTCTTGGCTACAAAAAGGATTTTCTTTTTTAAAAATTTTATTTATTATTTTTATTTTATGTGTATGTGTGTATTGCCTGCATGTAGGTAAAGTGCACCTGTGTCATGCAATGCCTGCGGAGGTCAGAAGAGGCTGTCGTCCCCTGGGACTATATAACATAACTGATTTTTTCCCCCTACTATTTTATGTGTATGAGTGTATTGCATGTGTGTAAGTGCACCCATGTCATGCAGTGCCCACGGAAATCAGAAGAGGCTGTCGGATCCCCTGGGACTGGAGTCACAGACAGTTGTTAGCTGCCATGTGGGTGCTGGGATTCGAACCCAGGTCTTCTGCAAGAACAACCAATGTTCTTAACCACTGAGCCATCTCTCCAGCCCCCTACAAAAAGGATTTTCAAGGCCATGTCCAAATTAGTTACAGAATGGACTGGATGTTTTGCTATAATGTGTTTCCTGATGGAGCCAGAATTTCTGTGAGGTACTTAACAATAAGATTGTGGCTCACTGGCAGCCTTTTGAATCAGGTACTGCACTCTCTTCTGTCTTTGTAGGGAATGGGGCTGCGTGTGTGTGAATGTGTGTAAATGCATGTGTATGTACATGGATGTGAGAGGTAGAGGACAATCCCAAGTGTTAGACCTCAAGTGCCTTCCACTTTTTTGTTTAAGACAGGGTCTCTCATTTGCCTGGAACTTAACCAAATAGGCTAGGCTAGCTGCCCAGTAAGCTTCCAGGGATCTTCCTGCCTCCATCTCCCATATGACCACCTCTGGTGCACAAGTGTGTAATACTCAAGTGTGCTCCACCATGGCTTTGGGGGTTCTGAGGATCTGAACTCAGATCCTCATGCTTGCAAGGAAAGTACTTTACCAATGGTAACATCCCCCAGCCCCTCTTTTCTCTTTTACCATCCCCAGAGTGCAAAGTAAATGAGAGAAAAAATAAGTACTGCTGCATCCTAAAAACAGGCTTTCTGTTTGATATATACTAATACAGAGTGATTCAGTGTACGAGATGCTGTAGTGTAGAATAGTTGGTGGAGGCACATTGAGGAAGGGAGGAAGACAGGCATGTAGCACTATTATTATTGTTATTGTTATTATTGTCATTATTATCCTGGTACTGAGGATAGAACCCAGGGTCTTTAGTATGCTAGGCAACTGCTCTACAACCGAGCTGCAACCAGCCCCACAGCAGTGATTTTTATAAAGGTATTCCAATTAATTATAAAACAGTACAAGGCCTCTTTGGTTCTCTTCCAAGCTCCTGGTTCTTTGATTTTGAAATTGTCACCTCTTCTTTGGTTCAAACGTTGTCCTGTTTTGAGAATTCCTGGGTTGGCAGGGAATATAGTATCTCAATTGGTAGAATACTCACATACTGAAGGGTCTGAGTTTGATCCCCAACACCACCAGAGGGGTGAGGATACAGTGGGAGAGAGGAAGGGGCAGGAGACACAGTGGGAAGGAGGGAGGGAGGGAAGGAGGAAGGGAGGGAAGGAGAAAGGGAGGGAGGAGGAGGAGGGGGAGAGGGAGAGGGAGAGGGAGAGAGGGAGAGAGGAGGGAGAGGAGAGAGAGAGAGGGAGAGAGGGAGAGAGGAGAGGGAGAGAGGGAGAGAGGGGGGAGAGGAGAGGAGAGGAGAGAGAGAGAGAGAGAGAGAGAGAGAGAGAGAGAGAGAGAATGAATTCAGTTCTGTGCAGCACTAACACAGTCTCCTAAGGTTACCCACTGTTACATCACTTGTAGTTGGGAAGGTCTTTCTTGGGTATAACTCAAATCCCCCTTGCTGCAGTCTGAGCTCACTGCACTCTAGTTCTGCATTCAGCAGAGATGGACCCTAGCCAACCATTCTCCTTGGGACAACAACTCACCAGGGACTCTGGGGCCAGAGGTCATCCTGTCCCCTCCAATAGTGCGCACCCTTTCTGACCACACCCAGAGCCTGGAGCAAGGTCAGGGAAACGCCGATGGTGACCCAGATCCTGGCAGGCAGCGACAGGGGGAGGTGAAGGGGAAGAGGGAGTTGGGGACGGGGAGAACGGAGGATGCCAGACAATAAAAAGCAGATGGAGGTCACGGTGCGGACCCTGAGTCAGTGAGGGACAAGATGGCTCCCCTCAGTTGGACGAGGCTGCGGAGCTGCCACACAGTATTCGTAGGGGACACATCCTAATTAGCAACTATTACGGCGCCGAGGCCATTGGCTCAGCGCTCCGTTGGGTCGCTCAAAGCCCTACCCCTGCTCGAGTCACAGGAGAATCTCCGTCTATTACACAGCGAGTGGATGACAGCGGCCGCCACCCCACCGCGTACCGATCCGCAGAGCCCTACCCACGGCGCCCAGCCCCGCCCCTGCGGCGTCTTGGCTCCGCCCCCTGAGAGGCAGCGACCAATGAGCGGCTCCTGCCGCAGATCTTTAAGAACCCAGCGCACTCTCCCCAGCGCGGAGGTTGCCTGCCTAGCACTCAGCCGACGTTTCCATGGCGACCGAGGCCGGGCCCGCGCGGCCTCCCGGTGTTGCCATGGAGACCGCTCCCGGGCTAGGGCTCCCGAGCCTCGGCGCTGAGCTGTCTCAGAACCCCGCCGAGCCGCTGTGCGAGGCCGGTACTGCGGTAGCGGCGGCACGCTGGGACCTGAGGAAATACTCTCTGCTCATCGTGATCGGCGACATCTGCACAGAGAGTCAGCTGAGGGCCGTGCGGGCCCACCTTGAACAAGGTGAGCTGCTGTCCCGGCCGTTTAGCAGCACTCCATCTGGTGCTTCTCCTCCAGCTGCATACACCTCACAGTGCGCACCTTGGCATCCCTCATCTCAGTGTGCACTTTCTGCTCCCCTGTCACCTTCCATGCCATGTGTCCGTGTCCTGCCGAGCCACCAACACCTTGCTTGCCCGCCCTTCCCGCACACCTCCTGGCGTTCCGCAGCCTCCGGGAGCCGGGGAGCTCTATGCAGCCCCTGGATTCTCTCTGGTCACACCCCTCTCCCGCAGTGTCTTAACCAGATGTCCTGAAAGTCCTCACCAGACCGTCGAGAGTCTATGTACTTACCTTACAGTTTCATCTTTAAGAGTCCCTTGAACCAGCATGGGGAGCTTTCTGAATGCCGGCAGCCAAGTTGACAGTGACCTTCCTGGCTACTCAGCTCACCTCTCTGTGCCTATGGCGCAGTGCTGCGGAGCCACCTGCGGGTGGAAGCAAGACTCGGAGGGGTGGAGGCAAGGGAGGGAGCATAGAAGGAGAATCTGGACTCTAATTTAACTGTGGGGACCTGGGTGGAAACCAATAGTATTTGGGAATAGACCCTAGGGTATCACTCCCACTGGACAGCCCTATTTTTTCAAACCTATAAACTCATTTATGAACAAATTTAGTCTAAACTCAGCTCTTCTCCCTCTAGTTCAGGCAAGGAAAATTTTAAAAACAGATTAGGAGATACACACAGGTAGTAGCCATCCTCCTTGGAGGATGTCTAGTGGGGTAATCAGAATCTTATCACCTCCCTCTCCTTCCCAGAGATTGAAAAGTGCTGCAGTCTTACCCCCTGACTTTATCTAGAACCCTCTTTCTTTTTCTTTCACAGGGATTCTCTCTTGGAACATTGACTTATCATCTTTTGATTTGAACCAACAGTTGAGACTCTTCATTACCCGGCACCTAGCTCACTTCTCAGAGGTCAAAGGTTAGGACTATGGTCATTGGTCTCAGTCCTTCGGGTTGTGGGCTGGTCAAAGTAGAGCAGAGGTCCAGTCTCTGGTCCAGAACTGGCCTTGTGGGAGTTTTGGGTGGGGGAGAAGAATGGACTTTGATGGAAATGTTGCAGGGCTCCATAGCTATCCCTACATACACAGTATACTTTGTAGATACATGATATGATGGAGCCTGGAGAACATAGTTTTTTCCAAGAGGGTTGTTTATGGACAGCAGTTATCATGCATGAAGAAAGCAAGGTATTTGAGGAATCAAATCACTTCCATGCAAAAATCCATACTCCTTTGTGTTTGCCTTTCTGCATACCTCAGCCTCCTTACTTCCCCTTATAGACATCTCAGAATACTCACCCTTCAGGATTGAGGATTTCTGTTTCCTCTTGGCTTAATCAACAGATCTCCAGAGCAGAGCAGAATCCTAGTGCCAAAGGCTGATGAACACCGTAAGATCCAGACTGGGAAAGGGGTCTCCTGGAGTCACTGCTACAAGAACTAGTTTGGTTCTGAGATTAAGAACTCCAAGAAATGTAACTTCCCATTCTGCTGGGTGGGAGAGATAGTTTATAAATGTGAGATAAGATTTTAGGACTTGGAGTTGGAGAGATGGCTCAGCGGTTAAGAGCACTGACTGCCCTTGCAGAGGACCCAGGTTCAATTCCCAGCACCCACATGGCGGCTACAAACTGTCCTTAACTCCAGCTCCAGGGG
The DNA here is from genome assembly GCF_000622305.1 of Nannospalax galili. NCBI lineage: Eukaryota > Metazoa > Chordata > Mammalia > Rodentia > Spalacidae > Nannospalax > Nannospalax galili. The sequence goes on along the minus strand of NW_008358834.1, from coordinate 94,266 downwards.
AGTCTGAAGCTCTCTTCTGAACTCCGCGGCATCACACGACACAGGTGCACTCACATACATGCAGGCAATACACTCATACACATAAAATAAAAATAATAAATAAAATATTTTTTAAAAAGATTTTAGAAATTATCATTCCATGACAGATGTCTATGGGGAAGAGTGCAGAAAGTCCAACATCCCTTCATAAAAGTATTGGGCATCTGGTCATGTTATTGTTAATGTGACATACCAATCCATGCAATTTTTTTAGGCACAGTCTCACTGTGTATCCCAAGCTGACCTTGACATAATCTAGGATAGCATCAAATTTGTTATCCTCCTGCCCCTTTCTCCTGAGTGCTACATGCATGTACTCATCAAATGCCTTGCTTTCTTCATAAAGCTTCCATGTAGCTTTATAGAATATGAATTTCATGTAGCTCAATAGTCATTGCCACCAAATTACATAATTCTTATGCAGATAATTCCCAACTCTCCATAGGGTAGACAGTCACCTCTCTTTCTGCTCCTCCTGTCTGGCAGATCTGTGATCATTTCCTGATCAAAGATTTCTCTAGAATTGCTGCTAGAAATTTGGAGAAAATTAGGCTAATATGATGAAAGCGCCATTATCCTCTGAATATGTACACCAACTTAAAAAAATGTGATGCTGGCATCCTCCCGGTGTGATTGGCTTCCTGTCAAGCTAGCCACACACTCTTTTGAGATTGCCTTCTATTTAGAATTACTCCTGTCATGATGGCCTCCATTTATCCCTAATAACTGAAAGCCAACAATTTACCACTTAGTTGTCCTGGAAACTTTAGTGCAAGACAACATAAAGTAATGGTAGAGGATTAAACTAATTAGTGAACTGAAGTTTGGGGGTTATCTGATAGTCATTCACATCAAATTCTCTAACTTTGTTCTTTTGGCCCCAGAAACTTGAGAGTAGGTTTTCTAGACTAAAGTAAGAAATGACCAGAACTTAAATCAAAGTACTTAGCCACTCTTCAGATAAAGATGACTGGAATGCTTGGGAAGAGGCTCATGGGGAGATGCCTTTTCAATCACTTCTCAGCAACAAGCATCAATACAGAAACACCTATTGACCTTTTCAATCAGAGTTTTCCTATGGTGTCCACAAGGGACTTGGGGCCATCTGCTCCAGATTAAGGCTTATTTTTAGCATACAGATTTTTTTTTTTGGTCTATTTGAGACAGGGTCTCCCTGTAGCCCCAGCTGTCCTGGAACTCACTATGTAGACCAGGCTAGCCTTGAACTCACAGAGATCCCCCTGCCTCTGCCTCCCAAGTGCTGGGACTAAAGGTGTGCACTACCACGCCCAGCTTACCATACAGATTTTTATTTTGTTTGTTTTAGACATTTTTATGGTGGACTATGTCATTGGAGAATAGTGGAGCATTTCCTTGAGAAAAAACAAAACAAAACAGAGCTTCAGACAGTCACAGCCCCACCCCTACTGACTCCTCTTTCAGCTGTCCCTGCAAATAGTCAGCCCAGAGCAGCTGCAGACACTGCCTCTCCCTTCAGCCTCCTGTGAGTGAGGAGGCCCAGGGAACCAAGCAGCTGGGGTGGGCTCAAGGCAATATGCTAGTGCCCTATGACTTGACCCTTTCTGCCTACCCCAAAGGATGGATTGCCATTCCCATTACCTAGCGTCAAACTCTAGGTCAAAATGATGAGAAAGAGGACAAATTATATCCTACAATGACAAGAAGAGTACAATTAATCATAGGCCCTGCCCCTCCACATTTACCGCCCCCCCCACACACACACAGGAAAAGAAGGGGTCTTCTGATAGTCAGTGGCCCAGCTCCTTCTAGTGGTCAAGTCTGGTAAAAGCTTTTGAAGGTAGCTTTTGCACCATGTAGTGTTCAGCAGTGTCTTGGGGGCCTTCCTTTATAATTACCACCTCCTAAAAAAAAACAAAAAACCCTGGAACTTCTAAGCATCCTAACACAACCCTAAAAACAATTAGGATAATAGAAAACTGAGTTTAGCCAGGTGTGGTGACACATGCCTTTAATCCCAGCACCTGGGAGGCAGAGGCAGAGGCAGGGGGGGCTTTTTGGGGTCAAAGCTAGGCCGGGCTACATAATGAGGTCCACGACAGATGGGGGTACAGGGGGAGCCGGCTCCAAAAAAACAAAAAAAAAAAAAAAAAAAAAAAGAAAACTGAGTTTAAGGACTGGGGTACAGCTTAGTGGTGGAGTTCCCACCTAATATGCAGAAGGCCATGGTCTCACCCCCAGGAGTCAGGAGCAACAAACCAATACACTGAGTGTCTATAAAACTCTGATGCTTCAGGACTGGAGAGGTAGCTCATTGGTTAAGAGTACTGGCTGTTCTTGCAGAGGACCTAGGTTTGGTTTCCAGTACCTACATCGTGGCTAACAACCATCCATAACTCCAGTTCTAGGGGATCTTATGTCCTTTTCTGGCCTCCAATGGTGCACACACACACACATACACACTCAAGCAAAACACTCATACACATAAAAATAAATAAATAACCGGGTGTGGTGGCACATGCCTTTAATCCCAGCACTCAGGAGGCAGAGGCAGGCAAATCTCTGTGAGTTCAAGGCCAGCCTGGTCTACATAGTGAGTTCCAGGACAGTTGGGGCTTACAGAGAGACCCTGTCTCAAAAAGACCAAAAAAATAAAAATAAAAATAAAAAAATAAATCTTGAAAAAAAGTAACCACTGACACTTCTGCTACTGAGCTTTTATAGAAAAGGTGTGGTGCATACCTGTAGTCCCAGCACTTGGGAGGTGGAGGCAGAAGGATCAGGAATTCAAAATCATTTTTGAGTACATAGAAAGTTCAAGGACAGCCTGGGCTATAAGAGACCCTGTCTGGGGTGGGGGAGGAAGAGGAAGAGGAAAGAAGAAAGAAGGAAGAAAGGAAGAGAGGGAAGAAGGGAAAGAAAGAAGGAGGAAGGGAGGGAGGGAGGGAGACAGGTTGAGGAAACCCTTTTGTCTGACTCTTCATTTCCATCCATGGATCCTGAATTAGAGGTTTGCGTTGCTGTCTGAAATGGGAAAGCAGAGATATGAATAGAACTTCAAGCCTCATTTTGCAAGCATGCCCAGTTCTGGGTTTGCCTGAGAACTTAGGGTACCCCAGTGCTAGTCTGATCTGAGATTTAGATTTAGGATAACCTTTCAGAAATCTTCCACAGAGAAAAGCATCCAGCCACATGTGTAAATTGCAGGGTTAGAATTCTAGGTATGAAGAGATACTTCATCTTTTCTGCCAATCAGTCCTCACAGCATTACTGAAGGATAGTACTAGCATTTTCATTTGCTAGTTCAGGAAGCGAACTCTGAGAGTGCTTCTGTGACTTGTTTTGCAGATTGGTTCATAAAGTAGAGTCAAGTGTGAAATCCGGGGCCGCTGATCTTACTTTGTGTCTGAGGTCAAACCTCTGTTTCTTCTTTAGCATCTCACTGTTTCACTGCAGCAGAGTTGGGGCCACAGTGGGTTAAGGGCTGGTCATTATGAGTGGCTGTTCAGAGAAGGGGAAGGAAGGAGAGCTGACTATGACTTGGAGCCATGTCCAATGTGTGATATGTGTGTGTGGGGGGGGGTGGCTGAGACTAGGAGTGGGCTCAGCATTAAGCTGGGAAGTGTTTTGTTCTCAAGTCCAATGTCTACTGACGTTCCCCCCTAATACTGAGAGAGCCCTAGAAAGCAGAGAGGAAAGGGGCCCGATGCAGTAAGAATAATGAGGTTGCTGGAGGGGTACTTCTCTGTGATGCTTAGAACTCGGGTTTTTTGCATTGTGTGTCCAAATGGGCATATGGCCATGTTGCTGCTTTGCATCCCCGGATCTGAGCAAAGATTCTTCTTCCTCTGTTCCCCCTTCTCCCCGAGAGTACTGGTGACTCAGCTACTCCTCTCCTAGCTCGAGGGGGTGGGGGATGCTGAGAGCAGAAACTATTTTGGCTTCTCTGACCTTCAAAAGCAATTCTTGGCAGCCTTGGGCAAGGGTGGAGCTGGTGCTGGCCTGTGAGTGATTAGAAGAAACCGGCCAGGCTTGAGGAGGGTTAATGGGAAGGTAGGCTATGAGAACAGGAGCATCACCCAATGAAGTGAGTGTTAGGGCTCTCCAGATCCTTTGATTCTGAGGCAGAAGACAAAAGGACATAGGCTCATCATTAGAAGGATCAAGATAATGTAAGATAGACACAGCAAAAAGATACAGAAAGGAACAGAGACAAGGAAGAATCAGGACCCAAATGATAACCCTACAGAGTCATCATAATTTTTTTTAACCCAAAGAGTTACTCTCTATTACATTTAATAACTGGTCTATAGTAAGAAAACCTTGCCTGAGCCTAGGGCCCTGGTGATCCCCTTTGGTCCTGGTTAACTCTTTCACTGAAAGCCTCCTTTACCCTTCAGAGATTGCCTTCTCATAATTAATGATTCAGAAATCCCAAGGATCAGTGCCTGTGTGGTTGCTCTGCAGTGCTGCATTAGCACAGACTTGCATGCAGCTCCCAGGGGCTCTGTGACCTGCCCCAGTGGGCTGGAGCCCATGCCCACTCCAGAATTTCACACTACCTTCCAACCTAAAATGAGACTTATTTTTGCCCTCCCCAGTGCATTCTATAGCTGACATTCAGAACAGAGCTCAGCCAGTGCAGCTCTCATACCCTACCATCCCTCCCACTCATGGCCCCCCAGCCTCTTTGTCTCTTGCAGGGGATGAAGGTCAAGCTGAGTCCATCTGAGGGGGAGGCAGCAGATGGCTTCTAAGAGAAGAGGAGAGCACATGCAGCTCCACAGTCAGCTTGTGTCCTAGCGCATGGGGCTTTGGTCTTTTGGTTAATGCTGAGAGAGTATTTCTTAACTAAACAGGTTTTAGGGAGAAGGTGCAGTGAGCCACAGGAGATAGACCTGGTCCTTTGAACTGCCAGATACCCTCCCACCCTCTCCCTTAGCCCCCACCCAACCCAGAGGCCAAGCAGAAGCACTTGAGCATTGACATTGTGAAGGCCAAGAAACAGTTAAGTCTCCAGTGCCTCGTCATGGACCAGCCCCTCTTCCCCGCCCTGGCGCCGCCCTCCCCATCAAGCACCCCCCCACCCCCACCCCAAGTGCTGCAGACTCTTCCCCGAAGCTGCCCAGGCTGAGGCCAGAGCCAATGCCTCCATGAGGGGCCTCCTCCCACACCAAAGGGTAAGAGCCAAAACGGAGGGCTTGGCATGGTGGAAGGTTTGAGGGGGCTGTATTAGAGAGGTGGGATGGGGTGTACCAGAAACCTGGTAAATCTGATACATTTGGATCTAGCCTAGCAAGACAGGCAGGCTGGGGGAGATGGAGAGAAGAGATGAACATTACTGGCCTGGGGGTCAGCCTGCATCCAGAACCAGGGGGATCAAGAGGGGCTGTGACAGTCCACCTCTTCATTAGGTGGGGGTGGGGGACATCAGCTGAGAGGCGGCAGCAGAGGGTGGTGCCACTGGCTCTGCCTGGCAGTTGGGGGCTTTGGAGGAGCTTGGAGGCTATGTCTTTGATGAGAGGCAGAAGAATCAGAGAGGAAGGGGGCTGTTTTGGGAACATACCTAATGGGAGGGTCTCTGGAGTGTCAGCTGCTCTATGGCTCAGCTGCTCCTATGCTGGGGTGAGTGGGGCAGCCGAGTTTTTGCCAAGTAAGGGAAGGTGGGTAACACTCTGGAAAAGAAGGAAGAATGGGTCATTAAAACATGGCATGTGCCTCTTCACGGCTAAATGGTTTGTTGTGGGTTCCCCCACCCCATTCCCTGTGGCCAGCTTGAGCCTGGGGCTTTAAGCACCCCTTTGTGGCCTCTCTGAGGCCACCGGGAAGCTTGAGAGCACTGACTCTCCAGCAGCTGCCCTGCATTCCGGGTCCTGTCAACCCCAAGGGTTCCCTGTTTCAGCCCCACCCTCACTTCATCCCTGCTTTTCTTCCCAAGATGGGGGCTCTTCAACAGAGAAGCTAGTTTCTTCTCCCTCTCTGTGTGCCCCCCCAACCCCACCCCCCCATGCAGAGGCAGCCAAGAAAATGACTTGTCATGCTGGGGTGGGGGGTGGAGGCGGAGCTGGAGGCTGAGCTCAGCGCGCACACTCACACACACACACTGCGGCAAACTGCAGCTGCCCGGGAGCCCCCCCCCCTTCTGCCTCACTGCAGAGACACCTGCCCTCCTGTCTGCTCAGCTTTGCACCCACCTCTCAGTTCTGGTCAGAAGAAGGGCGCCAGCCTCACAAGATAAGTCTTTGCAGAGAAGAAAAAACAAGCCAGTCGCCTTCATTGGGAGAGCTGGAGAGCAAAAAAGAGAAACAGGGCTTTTGCCCAGGCCTGAGGAGGAGGGTGCAGAACATAAACCATGGACTAGCTCCCAGGGGTAGAACTAAGCTTGTATGCTAGGACAGGAAGTGGGATAGAGGCCTTGTGATTAGAAACCTGGGACCACAAAGCTGCTGGAGTGGGGATGGTAGTTGAAAGGAGAGCTCTTTCTGCTCCAGGAAGCTTCAACATATGACCTTGTTTGGGTTGGGGGAACATTTGCTTTACTATATCTGAGCTACTTAAGGTTGGCAAAAGACATTGATACCCCTGCCTGCCTAAGCCCTGCCCCTGCCTGTCTCTGAGGTAGCTCTCATCTTCTGAAGGGACTTCAAAGTATCCCTCAATTCCCAAGTTCATAGAACCCTTTAACTCCTCTTGGGCTTAACATACGCTATCTTTCCATAGCTCAGGTTCCTACAGCTTCATCTGCAACCTTGTGCAGCCTGATCTGTCTGGTCCTGGCTCTATGGCTCTCCTCCTAACAAAGGCACTGACCCAGCTCTCCCCTTGTCCCAGCTCCAGAAAGAAAAAGGGTCTTAGGGGGTCACAGAAGGTTCTAGCAACTGATTCTAAGTCCCTGCCCTTAGTATGCTCCCACTGTTGGACTCTCTGCCTTTATTAACCCCACTGTGGCTGCAACTAGGAAGGAAGTGGAGGAAGATGGATGGGAGCCTGGAAGGTCACACCCTTTTTAACACCCCTGTCTCAGCCACTACTTTCTTTGGTGTTTTGTGTAAGCCTGGAGAAGGGCACTGGAGAGAGGATCTGAGGATGTTATCTTTCTCATGGCCTGAGGAACAGCCTGAATCCTTTCTTTTTTCTTGGTACAGCTAATTATTTTGTTATTGTTGGTGCTGGTGGTGGTGGTGGTATGTGTGTGTATAGGTCTGAGGATGGCTTGCTAAAGTTGGTTCTCTTCTTCTGTCACCCCAGACCTTGGGATTGAACCCAGGTCATCAGTCTTGGCAGAAAGTACCTTTACCCACTGAGCCATCTTGCCAGCTTGTTTCTTGTTTTTATTTATTTTCTGTATCTGAGTGTTTTGTCTGCATGTATGTAACTGCACCTATGTCATGCAATGCCTGAGAGGGCCAGAAGAGGGGGTTGAATCCCCTGGAACTGGAGTTAACAGATGTGGGTACTGGGAATTAAACCTGGGTGCTCTTCAAGAGCAGCCAGTGCTCTTTACCACTGAGCCATCTCTCCAGCCTCTTGTTTCTTGATTCTTCTTTTTTTAATTTTATTTTGCTTTATTTAATGTGTATGAGTGTATTGCTTACATGTAGGTAGGTGTACCCATGGCATACATTGCCTGTGGAGGTCAGAAGAAGGTGTTAGATCCCCTGGAACTGGAGTTACCCACCATGTGGGTTCTGGGACTTGAACCTGGGTCCTCTACAAGAGCAGTCAATGCTTTTAACCACTAAACCATCTCTCCCAGCCCCTTGTTTCTTGTTTTTGAACCAACTCAATCCCTTACTTACCCCCCAGTCTTCACAGACTGAGAGGAGAAATTGTTCACAAAGGATGGGTTGTGGGGCAGTGATCCAGGCCTCTGTGAAGCTGGAGATATGAAGGTGAGATAAGAGAGGGAGCTGGAAAACATTTGGAAGTGGGAACAATATGATTGTATGATTTCATGGGTGTGACTGCAGGTTTGGCCACTGGGGAGCCAGAAGACAGAAGTTAGAATTCCATATCCATTCCTTGAATTGTAAAACTCTAAGAGCTGAGATGGCACATGTTTCTCTGAATCTTCTGGGCTTGGATGGGGAGTTGGAAAGAAGAATGGGGAGTCTATAGAGACAGGGCTCCTATCTCCTTATTTCTAGACCCTACTAGCCCAGGACAAAAGCAAGCTAGTGAAGAGAAAACTCAGTAAGGATCATCATCCCAGGAGCACTCTCTCCAGCTGAGCCCCACCCCCCCATCCCCAGGCAGCACCAGGAGCTTAGTGCTCCAGAGGGACAAAAGCTTCTTGTCAATAGGGCAGTCTGAGGCTGAGGTTCCAGGCAAAGGGGGTAGGGTAGGGACGGGCAGCAAAGGGTGTGGCAGAGGAAGGGAAGGATAAGTCAGCCAGTGTGGAGGAAAGGAGGTAGAAACCCTGAAAGGGAACTGCTAAAGGAGTCAGTTCCTAGTCCTTAGTGGTATCCTAGGTGGCAGGATCTAAGGATAACCAAGGTTCTCTCTCCTCTAAGCCCTACTTTCTGATTAGTCATTTTTCCTCTCCTGCCCCACACAGTACTTCTCCATTTCAAATCAATATCTACTGTTTTCAGTACAAATTCCTGTCTCTTCCTCAGGCCAGAGGACCCTCTGCCACCAGAGTGAGATCCTAGAGACCATCATTCTAGTCAACCCAAGTGCAGAAAGCATCAGCTCTGAGGTAAGGCCAAGGGCTGGTGCCTTGCTAAGAGGCCTGTTCCAAGTGCTACAATCCCACATGTCAGTACCATGACATTAAGGCCAAAAATTCTTGTCTACTATCTAAGCTGACTTATAATCCTCAGCCTCACTTTGGAGGTATTTTGGGGGATACCAGTGAGGAACATGTGTTTGCATTACTGAGGTATCTTACTCTGGGTTCCCCATATCTGTGACCAGTCTGCCTTTCCGCCATTTCAGGTTCACCATCTTCTTAGTAGTTCATCAGCTCACAAACTACTGATCTTGAGTGGACAAAGTTTAGAGCCTGGGGGAGATCTTATCCTACAGAGTGGTACCTACTCCTATCAAAATTTTTCCCAGGTCCTTCACAACCCAGAGGTAAGTTCTCTGCTGAGTGGGATGAAAGGGATAAGCGGCAGGACTTGGATTCAGGATAGGAATTCAAGGAAGGGAAAGTCTCATTTTACTTGACCATCAGTCCTGACAGGTGGGATGTGTTCTTGCAAAGAGGTGAAGATTAGAGGACTGAATCTGAGGCAGCCTAAGGCAGTCCCAATGACCTGATCAGCTTCTATCTCCCATTCCTCTAGATTGCCCAACTGCTCAGCAATAGAGACCCTGGGATCCAGGCCTTCCTCACTGTTTCCTGCTTAGGGGAGGGTGATTGGAGCCACCTGGGACTGTCCAGTTCCCAGGAGACCTTGCACCTCCAGCTAAACCCTGAGCCTGTGCTACCCACCATGGATGGTGTGGCTGAGTTCTCCGAATATGTCTCTGAGACTGTGGATGTGCCATCCCCCTTTGACCTGCTTGAACCCCCCACCTCAGGAGGCTTCCTCAAGCTCTCCAAGCCTTGCTGCTACATCTTCCCCGGTGGCCGTGGGGACTCTGCTCTCTTTGCTGTCAATGGTTTCAACATTCTAGTGGATGGTGGTTCTGATCGCAAGTCTTGCTTCTGGAAGCTGGTAAGGCATCTGGACCGCATCGACTCGGTGCTGCTCACACACATTGGGGCTGACAATCTGCCAGGCATCAATGGACTCCTGCAGCGCAAAGTGGCAGAGCTAGAGGAGGAGCAGTCTCAGGGTTCCAGCAGCTACAGCGACTGGGTGAAGAACCTCATCTCCCCTGAGCTTGGAGTCGTGTTCTTCAATGTACCTGATAAGCTCCGGCTGCCTGATGCCTCCCGGAAGGCCAAGCGCAGCATTGAGGAGGCCTGCCTCACTCTTCAGCACCTAAACCGCTTGGGCATCCAGGCTGAACCTCTGTATCGTGTGGTCAGCAACACCATCGAGCCACTAACCCTCTTCCACAAAATGGGTGTGGGTCGGCTGGACATGTATGTCCTCAACCCTGTTAAGGACAGCAAAGAGATGCAGTTCCTCATGCAGAAGTGGGCAGGCAATAGTAAAGCCAAGACTGGCATTGTACTGGCCAATGGGAAGGAGGCTGAGATCTCTGTGCCCTACTTGACCTCTATTACTGCTCTGGTAGTCTGGCTCCCAGCCAACCCTACTGAGAAGATTGTGCGTGTGCTTTTTCCAGGAAATGCTCCCCAGAACAAGATTTTGGAGGGCCTGGAAAAGCTTCGGCATCTGGACTTTCTACGCTATCCTGTGGCTACACAGAAGGACCTGGCTGCTGGGGCTGTGCCTGCCAACCTGAAGCCCAGCAAAATCAAACAGCGGGCTGACAGCAAGGAGAGCCTGAAAGCTGCTCCCAAGACAGCAGTGAGCAAGCTAGCCAAACGAGAGGAAGTGGCAGAAGAGGGAGCCAAGGAAGCACGCTCAGAGCTGGCCAAGGAGCTAGCCAAGACAGAGAAGAAGGCAAGGGAGCCCGCTGAGAAACCCCCAGAGAAACCTGCCAAGCCTGAAAGAGTGAGGACAGAATCAAGTGAGGCCCTGAAGGCAGAGAAGCGAAGGCTGATCAAGGACAAGGTGGGGAAGAAACACCTGAAAGAAAAGATATCAAAGCTGGAAGAGAAAAAAGACAAAGAGAAAAAAGAGATCAAGAAGGAAAGGAAGGAGCTGAAGAAGGAGGAAGGAAGGAAGGAGGAGAAAAAGGATGCCAAGAAGGATGAGAAGAGGAGAGATGCCAAACCTGAAGCCAAGAAAGTTTCCAAACCAGACCTGAAGCCCTTCACCCCTGAGGTCCGCAAGACCCTCTATAAAGCCAAGGCCCCTGGAAGAATCAAGACAGACAAGGGCCGGGCTTCTCGTGGGGAAAAGGAGTTGACATCTGAGCCCCAGACACCCCCAGCCCAGAAGGGGGCTGTACCACTTGCAGCTGTCAGTGGTCACAAAGAGTTGGCCTTGTCCTCACCAGAGGACCTCACACAGGACTTTGAGGAGTTGAAGTGTGAGGAGAGGGGTTTGCTGGCTGAACAAAGGGACACAGGACTTGGAGAGAAGCCATTCCCCATAGACACTACAGAGGAGGGACCCCCAAGCACAGCTATCCAGGGAACACAACCCTCTGTCCCAGGACTGGAACAAGAACATGTGATGAGAGAGAAAGAGCCTGTCCAAGACATCCCTGAAGATAAACGGAGCAAGGTCAGAGGCCAAGACTCAGGGGCTGAGACAGAGGAAGAGAAAGATACTTGGGAGGAAAAGAAGCAGAGTGAAGCAGAGAAGCACCCAGAAAGAGCTGAAGCCAGAGAGGAAAGTGAACCTGAGGTAAAGGAGGATGTGATAGAAAAGGCTGAGTTAGAAGAAATGGAGGAGGTACACCCTTCAGAGGAGGAGGAGGAGGAGGAGGAGGAGGAGGAGGAGGAAGAAACAAAGGCTGAGAGTTTTTATCAGAAACATAAGCAAGAAGCCTTAAAGGTAATTCCAAAGGGCAGGGAGGCTCTTGGGGGCCGGGAACTGGGATTCCAGGGCAAGGCCCCTGAGAAGGAGACCTCATCATTCCTAAGCAGCCTGGCCACACCTGCAGGAGCCACGGAGCATGTCTCTTACATTCAGGATGAGACAATTCCTGGCTACTCAGAGACTGAGCAGACTATCTCAGATGAGGAGATCCATGATGAGCCAGAGGAACGCCCAGCTCCACCCAGATTTCCTACAAGTACCTATGACCTCTCTGGGCCTGAAGGTCCTGGCCCCTTTGAAGCCAGCCAGCCTGTGGACAGTGCTGTTCCTGCCACCTCAAGCAAAAGTTATGGAGCCCCTGAGACTGAACTCACCTATCCTCCCAACATGGTGGCTGCACCTTTGGCTGAAGAGGAACATGTGTCTTCAGCCACCTCAATCACTGAGTGTGACAAGCTCTCTTCCTTTGCCACATCAGTGGCTGAGGACCAGTCTGTGGCTTCACTCACAGCTCCACAGACAGAAGAGACAGGCAAGAGCTCTTTGCTGCTTGACACAGTCACAAGTATACCCTCCTCCCGCACTGAAGCCACTCAGGGCTTGGACTATGTGCCATCAGCTGGTACCATCTCACCCACCTCTTCACTAGAAGAAGACAAGGGCTTCAAATCTCCACCCTATGAGGATTTCTCTGTGACTGGAGAATCAGAGAAAAAAGGAGAGGCTATAGGGAGAGGCTTGACTGGGGAGAGAGCTGTGGAAGAGGAAGAGGAAACAAAGGTAGCAACGTCTGAGAAACTTCACAGTCAATATGGAACTACCATGTTTAGTGCCCCTGAGCATGCCCTACATCCAGGGGAGCCAGTCCTTGGAGAAGTAGAGGAGCGATGCCTCAGCCCCGACGATAGCACAGTGAAGATGGCTTCTCCTCCACCATCTGGCCCACCCAGTGCCACCCATACACCCTTTCATCAGTCCCCAGTGGAAGAAAAGTCTGAACCTCAAGACTTTCAAGAAGAAGATTCCTGGGGAGACACTAAGCGTACACAAGGTATGAGCAAGGAAGATGCTGAAAAACAGACAGGCAAGCCAGGGCCTGAAGAAGGCATATTAGATGAGAGGAAAGAACCACCTTCCAGGAGCCACCAGGCCCAGGATGCCCCTATCAGCATTACTGAGGGTCATACTGGCTGTACCATTCAACTGTTACCAGAACAAGACAAAGCAATAGTGTTTGAGACAATGGAGCCAGGAATTGGGCTCTCAGGCTCAAATCTGGGAGCAGAAGCCCTGCCCAGAGAGTTGAGGGCATCACTTGAAGGACCTGGTGAACCTCTGAAAGATGAGATGCTCCAATTTCCTGATAGAAGCCTCTCTCCTGAAGATGCAGAGTCCCTGTCTGTCCTCAGTGTAGTCTCCCCAGACACTGCCAAACAAGAGGCCACTCCCAAGTCTCCCTGTGACCTGAAAGAGCAGCACCTACACAAAGGCCTTTGGCCAGAGGTATCTCCAGAAGATACTCAGTCACTTTCTTTCTCAGAAGAAAGTCCCAGCAAGGAGACATCTCTGGATATCTCTTCAAAGCAGCTCTCTCCAGAAAACCTTGGCACCCTTCAGTTTGGGGAACTAAGCCTTGGAAAGGAAGAAAAGGGGCCTTTGATACAGTCTGAGGACACCTCTCATCACCTAGCTCCTATGTATATTCCAGAGCCTCATGCAGCCACAGTGTCACCTCCCACAGATAGGACCACTGGATACTCTGCACCGGAAGATGTCACAGATGAGAGCCCTGCTGGAAAATTACCTGCCAGCTCCTTCTCTCACTCTGCCCTGTCAGAAGATATGAAACACTCACCTGGGGATGTCAAAGGCCCTGGAGAACACATTCTGACATCTGACAGCTCCTTCACCAAGAGTCCTGAGTCTTTGCCAAGCCCTGCCATGGAGGACCTTGCCATGGAGTGGGAAGGTAAAGTTCCAGGGTTGAGAGACAGAACTGCAGAACAGAAGGACAAGGAAGTTGAGCTTCAGGATGAAATCCTACAGCAGAAGAGCCAAACTCTGCAGGAAAAGGCTGCTGTTGTAGATCAGGACTCAGTCATACATCAGAAGGATGAGGCTCTAGAAGAAGAGAACAAGGCAATGGGACAGCAGGACAAGAATTCAGAACAGAAAGGCAGAGATGTAGACCAAAGGGATGCAGCTCGAGAACAGCACAAGGCTCCAGAACCAAAAGACAGGGACTTAGAACAAAAAGATAAGGTCTTGGAACAGAAGGACAGGATCCCAGGAGAGAAGGACAAAGCCTTAGAACAAAAGGACACAACCCCGAAACAGGCCCCACCCCTTGAACCAAAAGACAAGGAATCAAACCACAGAGATTTTGAACAAAGAGACAAGCTCTTAGAACAGAAGGATAAGACCCCAGAAAAGAAAGATAAAACATTAGAACAAAAAGTATATGACTCTGAACAGAAAGACAAAGCTCCAGAGGGCAAGATCCCTGAACCAAAAGGCAAGACCCCAGGACAGACAGACGGAACTCCTGAACAGAAAAGTATGGCCAAAGACCAGAAGGATGATGCCTTAGAAAAGGAAGACCAGGCCTTAGAGCAAAAATACTTGGCTTTAAGAAAGAAGGATGAAGCTCTGGAACAAGACAAGGTTGCTGAACAGAAAGATACAGCTCTGGAAGAGGAGGACAGAACTCAAGAGCAGAAGAGCTTTTTCCAGGAAGGTAAAACCATGAAGCCCGAAGAGACAATCCTCGACAAAAAGTCTCCAGAAAAGGTCAAGGCTGTGGAACAGAAGGAGGAAGCTGTTCTGGAGACCAGAGTTCTGAGACTGGAAGAGAGCCCAGTGCAGGAGGGCAAGGCCCAAGAACAGACAGAGAAATATTGGAAGGAGCAGGACATGGTCCAGGGATGGCAAGAAACACCTCCAATCAGAGGAGAGCCAGTTGGAGGACAGAAAGAGCCTATTCCAGCATGGGAGGGCACATCTCCTGAGCAGGAAGTCAGGTACTGGAGGGACAGAGATGTGATCCTAGAGCAAGATGCATACTGGAGAGAGCTAAGCTGTGAAAGGAAGGTCTGGTTCCCTCATGAGCTTGATGGCCAGGGGGCCCATCCACAGTACTCAGAGGAACGTGAAAGTACTTTTCTTGATGAGGGGCCAGATGAACAAGAGGTACGCCATCTGCAGCACACTCCCCGGAGTCCCTGGGCCTCAGACTTCAAAGATTTCCAGAAGCCCCTGGCACAGAAAGGGCTGGAGGTAGAACGCTGGCTTGCTGAGTCGCCAGTTGGGCTTCCACCAGAGGAAGAGGACAAGCTGACTCGCTCTCCCTTTGAGATCATCTCACCTCCAGCCTCCCCACCTGAGATGGCTAGACAGAGAGTTCCTCCAGCCCCAAGACAAGAAAGCCCTATCCGGGACACTAAGCCCATGCCGCCCACGAGGAATGAACCTACCACTCCTTCATGGCTAGCTGAGATCCCACCGTGGGTACCTAAGGACAGACCCCTGCCCCCTGCCCCCCTCTCTCCAGCCCCAGCTCCTCCCACACCTGCCCCAGAACCACATACTCCTGTGCCCTTCTCCTGGGGTGTAGCAGAGTACGACAGTGTGGTGGCTGCAGTGCAGGAGGGGGCAGCTGAGTTGGAAGGTGGACCATACTCCCCGCTGGGGAAGGACTATCGCAAAGCTGAAGGGGAAAGGGAAGGAGAGGGTGGGGCTGGGGCTTCTGACAGCAGCCCCCACAGTTCAAAGGTCCCAGAGGCTGATGAGAGCCATGCCACCAGAGATACTGAGCCAGAGCAGAGAGAGCCCACACCCTACCCTGATGAGAGAAGCTTTCAGTATGCAGACATTTATGAGCAGATGATGCTTACGGGGCTGGGCCCTGCTTGCCCCACAAGGGAGCCTCCACTGGGAGCAGCTGGAGATTGGCCCCCACTCCTCTTAACCAAGGAGGAGGCTGCAGGCCGCAACACATCTGCAGAAAAAGAGCTTTCCTCTCCTATCTCACCCAAAAGCCTCCAATCTGACACCCCAACCTTTAGCTATGCAGCCCTGGCAGGACCCGCTGTACCTCTCAGGCAAGAGCCTGAGCCAGGGCCAAATGTGGAGGGTAGCCTCACTCCACCTGCAGTGCCCCCCCGTGCTCCTATCCCCCCAAGCAAAGACCTAAGCCCCACTCTTAATGGTAATACCCTGAGCTGCAGCCCAGATAGGAGGACCCCATCCCAGAAAGAATCAGGCCAGGGTCACTGGGATGATAGTACCAGTGATTCAGAACTGGAGAAGGGGGCTCAGGAACAGCCAGAGAAAGAAACTCAGTCCCCAAGTCCCCCTCGCCCAATATCTGTGGCCCCCCCAACATTATGGCCTGAAACTGAGGCACATATCAGCCCCTCCTCAGACTCACAAATAGGCCCTGCCCGGCCAAGTCTGGACTTTCCTGCTTCAGCCTTTGGATTCTCCTCCTTGCAGCCTGCTCCCCCTCAGCTGCCCTCTCCAGCTGAACCCCGCTCAGCACCCTGTGGCTCCCTTGCCTTCTCTGGGGACAGAGCTCTGGCTCTGGCTCCAGGACCCCCGACCAGAGCCCGACATGATGAGTACCTAGAAGTGACCAAGGCCCCCAGCCTGGATTCCTCACTTCCCCAATTCCCATCACCCAGCTCTCCTGGGGCCCCTCTCCTCTCCAATCTGCCACGACCTGCCTCACCAGCCCTGTCTGAAGGGTCCTCCTCTGAGGCTACTACACCTGTGATTTCAAGTGTGGCTGAACACTTCCCTCTGGGCCTAGAGCCTGCAGAACAGGCTTCTGGAGAAATGGGCACAGGAGTAGAACCAGCTGCCCACAGCCTCTGGGACCTCGCTCCTCTGAGCCCAGCACCCCCAGCTTCACTAGATCTGGCTCCAGCTCCAAGCCTGCCTGGAGACATGGATGATGGTACTCTGCCCTGCCGCTTGGAGTGCTCAGGGGAAAGCACCAAGAAGCCAAGCCCCTTCCAGAGCCCCTCTGGGGACTGTGCATCCAATGGGCCTACAGAAACCAGCCCCAATCCCTCAGGCCTCGCCATAGCCAAGGCAGAGAAAGAAGAGGCTGAGGCCTGTTCTGCTTGGGAACGAGGGTCCTGGCCTGAGGGAGTTGAGAGGAGCTCCCAGCCTGACACACTTCTCCCATCTGAGCAGCCACTGTGTCCTGGAAAGAGCTCTGGGGGCCCACCCTGCAGTGTTTCTCCTGAAGTTGAGGCTGGACCTCAGGGATGTGCTACCGAACCCCGGCCCCACTCTGGGGAGCTCTCCCCATCCTTCCTGAACCCACCTCTGCCCCCATCCACAGATGACAGTGACCTTTCAACTGAAGAAGCTCGCCTAGTAGGAAAAGGGGGCCGGCGGAGGGCAGGAGGAGGTCCAGGGGCCACAGGAGGCCCATGCCCTATGGCTGATGAGACACCCCCCACATCAGCCAGTGACTCAGGCTCCTCACAGTCAGACTCTGATGTCCCACCAGAAACTGAGGAGTGTCCATCCATCACAGCAGAAGCAGCCCTTGACTCTGATGAAGATGGGGACTTCTTGCCTGTGGACAAAGCTGGGGGTGTCAGTGGAACTCACCATCCCAGACCTGGCCATGACCCACCCCCAACCCCCCAGCCAGACCCTCGCCCATCTCCTCCCCGACCGGACGTTTGCATGGCTGACCCTGAGGGACTCAGCTCAGAGTCTGGGAGGGTTGAGAGACTACGGGAAAAGGAAAAGGTGCAGGGACGAGTGGGGCGCAGGGCTCCAGGCCGGGCTAAGCCAGCATCTCCTGCACGGCGTCTGGATCTTCGGGGAAAACGTTCACCTACCCCAGGTAAAGGGCCTGTAGATCGAGCATCTCGGGCCCTACCCCGACCACGCAGTACTCCAAGCCAGGTCACCCCAGCAGAGGAAAAGGATGGACACAGCCCCATGTCCAAAGGCTTAGTCAATGGACTCAAAGCAGGACCCTGTAAGTATATCAGGAAAAGTGGGAAGACTATGGTTTGGGGATGGGTATTAGTTGGTCAAAGGCTTCAGAAGAGAAATATGAGAAAGGGGGAAGGTTGCCAAGTATTCTCTTCCTCTACAATGTATTCTGGCTTTCTCTACAGTGGCCTTGGGTTCCAAGGGCAGTTCTGGCCCTCCTGTGTACGTGGATCTTGCCTATATCCCAAATCATTGCAGTGGCAAGACTGCTGATCTTGATTTCTTCCGCCGAGTGCGTGCATCTTACTACGTGGTTAGTGGGAATGATCCTGCCAATGGTGAGCCAAGCCGGGCTGTATTGGATGCCCTGCTGGAGGGCAAGGCCCAGTGGGGAGAGAACCTTCAGGTGAGTGGCAAGAGACACGAAGGAAGTATTCTGGTCAAAACTCTGTCAGAGGCAATAGTGGAACTGAATCCCTCTTCACAATAGGAGGGTCTTTTCTGTGGACAGCAGGTTGTTTCCCACACCATCAGATGTCCTTTCTCCCCCACTTATCTTTCTTTCATATTCTCACCTCAGGCGTATCTTGTCTCCCTCTTAGGTGACTCTGATTCCCACTCATGACACGGAGGTGACTCGTGAGTGGTACCAGCAGACTCATGAGCAACAGCAGCAACTGAACGTCCTAGTCCTGGCTAGCAGCAGCACTGTGGTTATGCAGGATGAGTCCTTCCCAGCCTGCAAGATTGAGTTCTGAAAGAAACACCTTCCCTTCCCCAAGGATCCACTCCCACAACTCCTTTAGAGAATGGCTACTTCTGGTTTTGGGGGGTTGAGAGAGATGGAGCTGGGTAGGGGGGAGGGGTGATGTCATGTTGCAAGGACTTAGGCTAACCGGGAGGTATTGTCCTTTCCTTCATCTGTTCCTGGGGGCCTCAAAACCAAAGGTAACAGGGATAAAATGGGGACAGATACAAAATTAGGATAGGTCATCTGATGCCTGAGAACCCTGGAGTGAGTCCCTCTCCTAGCACTGCCAAATGCTGGTATTGGATAAGGAGTAAGGACAGGTCTCAGTACACTCCACCCTCAATGGCGGGAGATAAACCCCCACCCCCCGCCCCAGGGACCTCTTTATTTATTTAGCATTCCAGAAAGGATTGTCAATGATGTATATGACCTAGAGAAGGACACTGAGAGGTGCCCAGAGCTTCTCCCTTTCCTCCATCTCCCATGCCCTTAGCCACCAGGGTCTGGGTTCCAGCAGGGGCCTGGGGGTTCATGGCTGCTACACTGTACTATTGCTTCCTTCATTATCTGAATGTCTCAATCCAAAACTTGAAGCTCTTTAGACCAAGAATCTGAAGAGAAGAGAAAGGAGCTTATCTCCCAGCCCCTGCTTATCATTCACAACCTAAGGCTGGGCCCACACTAGGTTACCTGGGCAGCACAAAATGGCAAAGAGAGTCCCAACCCCAATCCCAGAATTCTTCCAAGCTCCCTGACCCACTGGAGTCTTCACCTACCCCACTCCAATTATCCGGATCCCTTCTCATCCCGCTTGGCTTCTCTGCATGTGGTCATCTGCTATGGCCTGGTGTGTAATGGGTTAAAAATAAGCCACTGCCTGACATCCCAACATTTGACACTTCAGCCATGTGACTCCCCCAACATTCTAATCCTCTACCATCCTGCAGCTGAAATGTGAATGATGGCTGCCTCTCTAAACCTGAACTCTTAGACAGAGGATCTGGGAGGTGGAGGCCAGGGCAGAGAACTTGGGGAAAATGAGAGGGAGGGGGGAAAGGGAGAAGCAGCTGAGCTTTAGCTTAACTGAGTGAAAAGAAGGCAGGCTGAACACTACTACAGGAGAGGACCTCACCCCAAGCAAGCCAGTGAGCAGCCCTGCCAGAAGACTGGACTGAGAAACTCAGACGCTGACAGTCACCGGGGCTTGCCACCTTTACCAATCAACTGGGAAACAAAAATGAGCTCACCTTGTGTTCTTCTTAGCTCTCCTCCCCGAGCTGTGCTCTGCTCCCCCCTGGCCCCAACTTCCCTGCTATAGTTCCCAGCTGCTGTAACAGAGCCACCTCCAAGTCTAACAATAAACCAAGTTCATTGCAGATGGTGTAGTGCTGCTTAGGTGTTTTCAGACTCCATACATTACTTGGTTGCTGGGCTCTGCTTCCACCTCTCTGCTTCAACCAGCATTATCATTTATCTTGAAGACTCTTGATTACTAGATGCTATTCCAGGACCCAGGGGAGCCAGAGAACACAGCATGGGTTCTCTTCAGATGAAGAGATGTGGGAACCAGCATAATTTCTGAAAATAAGAGGGTGTAATGGAGCATACATGCAATCTTAACACCAAGGGCAGAGGCAGGAGAATCAGGAGTTTAAGGGCAGCCTGAGCTACACAGCAGGTTCTAGGCCAGCCAGCCTGAGCTACACAGT